>NW_022630998.1:23964734-24064734 GCF_010015895.1 Lontra canadensis
TTTGACACACAGAGATCACAATCTTTTAAAAAAGATTCTTTTTTTTTTTTAAGATTTTATTTATTTATTTGACACACAGAGATCACAAGTAGGCAGAGAGGCAGGCAGAGAGAGAGAGAGGAAGAGAAGCACGCTCCCTGCTGAGCTGAGAGCCCGATGTGAGGCTCGATCCTAGGACCCCTGGATCATGACCTGAGCTGAAGGCAGAGGCTTAACCCACTGAGCCACCCAGGTGCTCTGTGACAAGGTATATTAAGAGAATTCTCACTTCCATCAACCTAGTCCTTTCCTTCCCCTATAGATAACTATTTTTCCTAGCCCCTGAATTATGTTGCCAATGTTTCTTTGCAAAAATAACTACATATAGACAAACTGAAATAAATAAAGCAACTGTCTATCAAATGATGATATAATCGCACAGATAAAATAATTATTTCTAGTGAATTTAGAAATAGTATTTTGACTGACCACAGTAGAATAAATTCTAACAAATACAGTTGTAAAGAAAGCTTATATACTTCATTCAGTATTCTTACTGTCAGTAGTAATATCAGTTATTATTGTGTTTAAATTATATTTTTATATTGTAGAATATATATTTTGGAACCACATTTTATATGTTGTAGAATATATATTTTGAAACTACACACGTTTATAAGATAAGACAAATAATAAGTCATTACATAAGAGAAAACATGACAATAAAACCAAAGAAATTATATAAAGTATCTGGATAGTTAAATTTAAATTGGAAATACCAGTCTCACCTCATGACATTTTTTCTTTGTAAACTACATATTTCTGACTTCATCTATCAAAAAGGCTTAGAAGTAATGACAACTCAGTAACAACAAGCACCACACTGCTTAGATTTTTGTCTCTAAACACCATTCCCCAGTAAAACCAGGATTTCTTATAGGAATAATTGATGTCTGGGGAGGGAAATATGCAAAATGAACCTGAGCATCTTGTACTACCAAGGAAGCTATTAAGGATTAATGAGGTTACATGGATGGGGCAGAGGAACATGAAAGGGCTCCATAGTCAAAGACTAAAATTTTTGTGCACCTAAAAGGTAATGATTGCAATGTTTTGAAACACATTAAACATACAAATCTTTATGTTCATAAGTATACTGAAATAAATAAATCTCACCGGTCACCACTGAAAGTAACTGGAGCATCAATGGCTAACTCTGAAATTAACATTTAAAAAGAAAGAATTGGGGCACATGAGTGGCTTAGTGGGTTAAACCTCTGCCTTCAGCTGGGGTCATGATCTCAGGGTCCTGGTATCAAGCCTCACGTTGGGAGCCTGCTCCCCTCCTTCCACCGCCTGCCTCTCTGACTACTTGTGATCTCTCTCTCTCTCTCTCTTTCTCTCTGTCAAATAAGTAAATAAAATCTTTAAGAAAAAAAAGGAAGAATTAAATATTCATCCTGTCTATTCTGGGTAAACTCCTTTTCAGAATAACCAAATACCCTAGCCATTAAGGAAAAGTTATTCTTTAAAGAATTCCAGCTAATGTGGCAAGAATGACAGAGTTAACAAAGCATGGTTGCAACTCCTAATAAAATAATTGTAAAATGATCATTGTGGATGAAACAATCAGATAAAAAAATCAATTCAAACTGACTTAAAAGCTTGCACATAAAACTTGAAACCATAAAACTCCTGGAAGAAATTATAGGGGGTAGGGTCCTTGACATCAGTCTTGGCAATTTTTTTTTTTTAATTTGACACCAAAAGCAAAAGGAACAAAAGCAAAACAAGAGAAACTACATCAAAATTTAAAAAAAAAAAAAAAAAAGCTTCTGCAACACAAAGGAAACCATCAACAAAATGAAAAGGTAGCCTGGAGAATGAGAGAAACTACTTGCAAACTCTATACTGATAAGGAGTTAATATCCAAAATATATAAAGAACTCAGAACTCAATACCAAAAAACAAACAATCTGATTAAAAAATGGGTAGAGGAACTGAATAGACATTTACAGAAGAATGCATACAAAAAGCAAACAGCTGCATGAAAAGGTACTCAACATGATTAACCAGTCATCAGAAGAATGCAAATCAAAACCACAATATCACTTTATTCCTATTGGGATGACTATAATCAAAAAGAGATAACTGTGCTCACAAAGCCCTTGCGAGTTGTACATTTATGAGCAAAGTGGTTATTTTAAGTTTTAGAGTGGTTAGTTATGACTGAAGCATATATAAATTTGGGGCTCCTCTTCAAGTAACAGTGTACAAAATTAAATACAAAATTGTTAGAGCCCGTTATCTCTCTTTGCATTCTCCTGCTTTCAACCTAAGTCCTTTTGTCTAATGTGTGTCCCTTGTAAACAACATGTAATTGATTTCTATAATGTTTGGTCTTCTCTGATAATCACTGTGCTCTTACTGAGGAGTTTGATTTATAGTCACTTATTATAATTAGTCATACATTTAGATCCTTTTCTGCCATTTGTGCTTTTTGCCCTGCTCTTATACAGTTTTACTTTTTCTTCTCTTGCTTTCTTTCACTGTGCTTGTGAATTGATGCATTTGTTCTTTGAGAGTTATCATTTTTGCCCCGTAAATTTTTAAAAGTTTCAATTTAAATATCTTCACCTTACTACTAAACAATAAAAGGATCTTACAATATTCAAAACCAATCCTCTGTCACACAAACACCACAAACATGCTAATTTGATGATATAAGCTCTATCTTATTTTACTTAACTCTCAATGTATAACAATGAATTTGGAATTTAATCATTAATATTCTTTGTTTATCCAAATGTTTATTCTCAAGTTCAGTCAACATTCTTTACATTTTAGACCTTTCTTGGATCATTTCCTTCTTTCTGAAGTTCATGAGATAACGGGCAAATCCTAGTGAAATGTTATTGGTGTTTATTACAGACAAAATAAGACTTCAAGGCAAAACGCATATAAAGACAGTCACTATACAATAACAAAAATGTCAACTTACCAGGAGCTAAATAACACAGAGTTCAAAATATATATTAAAAAACCTTGCTGGAGGGGCACCTGGGAGACTCAGTGGGTTAAAGCCTCTGCCTTCGGCTCAGGTCATGATTTCAGGGTCCTGGTATCAAGCCCCAAATCTGCTCAGTGGGGAGCCTGCTCCCCCCCACTACCCTGCCTGCCTCTCTACCTACTCGCAATCTCTGTCAAAGAAATAAATAAAATCTTTTCTTTTTTTTTTTTTTAAAGGTCCTAGAAAGAGGGGTGCCTGGGTGTCTAACTCTTGGTTTTGGCTCAGATCATGATCTCAGGACTCTGAGATCAAGCCCTGAATCGGGCTCTGCCCTCAGCACAGAGTCTGCTTGTCTCTCTCTCTCTCTCTCTCTCTCTCTCTCTTTCTCTCTCAAATAAATACAATTTTTATTTTTTTTTATTTTTTTAAAAGATTTTATTTATTTATTTGTCAGAAAGAGAGAGCAAGCACAGGCAGACAGAATGGCAGGCAGAGGCAGAGGGAGAAGCAGGCTCCCTGACGAGCAAGGAGCCCAATGTGGGACTCGATCCCAGGACGCTGGGATCATGACCTGAGCCGAAGGCAGCTGCTTAACCAACTGAGCCACCCAGGTGTCCCGTACAATTTTTAAAAAAATAAAATAAAAGGCCCTAGAAAGACTCATGAGTAAAAGCAGCAATTATTATAGAAATCAGAACCTGTATGATGTAAACCTAAGTGGAGGTCTTTAAGGAGACTTTCTTAAGGAAGTACCTGTATTCGAAAATAAAAAGGCTACAAGATTAATATGCTAAGGATCCAAAAAAAAAGTCTATAAAATTAAGAAAGGAAAAGAAATATTAGGGGCTGACACTTGAGCTTTAGTAGCTTCAAGATAAATTTAAATCCTCTTTAGGAATCCAGAGGAGACCAAAGGAGCAAAAGAAGAGGGCATCCTTCATGCACCCTAATCATCAAAAATTTGGGCTTTGTGTGTGACAATATCAGCTAATAGCAGCTAAAAGTGAGGCTATTCTAATTCCTTTACACGTGTTAATTTCTTTGATCCTCATAGCAACCATTTAAAATATAAGTACTATTATTATGCTCATTTTCTGATAAGGAACCTGACATATAAATTAAATATATTTGTCAAGATTAGATCTCAGAAATCCAAAGCCAAGATTCAAACCTAAGCTCTCAAGGTCCAGATCCTATGTTTTTAACTAAATACTAGATTAATATTCTAGTCTTGCTAGGAAAGATCTTGTAGGAAAGATCATTTTAAAAGCCACTATATTTATACATCCTATCATATAAAAATGTCATTAAATAAAAAATGCACATCTTTATTTTCTTCTCTCTATAATCAAACCTAGCTTTTAATTGGCAGCATAGCCCACTCACTAGCACAGTCTACTGAAGAGACCAGTCCTATACCTAATGGTTAATGATGTAACAAGAATGGTTATTATGTAGAATTTCACACTCACAGTGATTTTTCCACTTGCAAGGGAATTAGTTGTTGGCATACATTTTATTCGTGAATGACATGATACTTTAATAAGAGTAGAAGCAATGAAAGAAGGCAAATAGGCATTCTAATTCTAATTTCATTCATCTTCTGGGGAGGGAAGGAAAAAGGAGTTAGCTGCCTAGAAGAGTAGGGTTAAGATTTCTAATCACGGTGCCAATGAAATCGTTGGGATTTTAAAATGTTAAAAAAAAATCACTATAAAATCTGAGTTTTTGAGGTCAGTAGCTACAATTAAATGTAAAAGTAGAAATCATCCACTCAGCATGTTTTTCAAGTCCATGGTAGAATGCTTCAGTAAACACTGAAGGAATGAATGGCCAACTCTCAGTATAAGAGCACACATGAATATTAGTGAGAAATAAAATAGGATGAAGTAAAATCCCCTAAACTATAACAGTTTCTGGAAATTCTATTGATTTTATTATTCCAAGTTCTCAAGTAGTAGTTATAGCACTGACTTATAAAAACTACAACACTCTAATCACCTAAAAACAGAAACAATTTCCTGAATTTGCTGACTTTCTCCAAGAAAGATTTCTTAAATATTAGGTAAAACTGCCACTCAGTATCAAATTGCTTTGTAATGGTATTCAAAGATTATCTCTAATTATTTATAATTTTGGTGACAAATGTTCAAAAGAAGTGAAGTCCTGATTTGGAAATATTTTTATTGTAGTGCGATTTTCAATGTAATGCTACCTGATGAAACAGATCTACTTATATTAGGAAATTTAAGAAGTCAATTCATCTAAAAATTAATAGAAATATTTTTATGAGACACCAAAAAATAATAGATTATGATCATTACTGTGATCATTAAGGAGTGGACAACTTTTGTACATTAAATTGAAGACCTGAGTTTGCTGCTGTTTTTAATTTTGCTGACTTTTATAAATCTTTGTTTCAACTATAAAGTAAAACAGTTAATAAGTTACAACCACGTGGTTAAGGTTACATGAATTAATTCATGTGAACCTACGTTGCAAATCCCAAGGTACTAAGCAGAACCTTAAAATATATTTGCTTCTACCAAAATTAGACAAATTCGTTCAAATTTGTTTGTTCAAACTTGTTCATTTTATAAAGTACATCAGATACTTTCAGGAAATTAGTTAAGGTTTTAGATAAACCAATGCATAAATGTACAAACACACAGACACACACCAGAATTACTGACAGCTGATAAAACTATACATTAGTGAACTGGACTTGTCTTTTACCCAAAGCCCAATTCTCAAGTGATTTATTGAATTGCCCTCCCTAATGAAACATTTTAAACCTTTTGTAATTTGTCTTAGAAGCAAAAATAATTTTTTTCTCATTTTGGTAGTTTAACTAATATAATTTAGATGAGTCCCTACTGAAAACACAGAAATCATTAGAGAATTGAATTCAATGTGCATCAAATAATATCCAATAACATTTCTGATTTTAGCATATCCTAGATAGGTTAATTACTATGCCAGCCAGGACTATACTTCCCTCTTAGGAAAAAACCACAGCCAGTGGTGAGGAAGAAGTCATTGGCTGCAAGTTCTTCCTTTATGTTGTTTTCTCACAATCTGGTCGTATCTTAAATGTCTTAGTTAATTGGCAAAGGTTTATGCAAGGAAAGTTCCAACTGGTGAACCCTCAAGCCATACCTGATACATCTGCCCCATAATGTGACCTTGAGCTTAAAAGAAGGTATAAAAGAAAAGGGATAAACTTCTCCTGAATGCATCCTGGCTATTTTATCCACCATCCCAAGTGACCCAGCAATTCCTCTCCTAGATATACAACCAACAGAACAGAAAACATATGTTCACACAAAAACTTATATAGAAATGTCCACGATATACAGTCAAAAAGTAGAGACAATCCAAATGTCCATCAACTGATGAATGGATAAAGGCAGTATATTTATATATTCATACAAATACTGTCCAGCCGTAAAAAAAGAATGAAGTAGTGATACATGCTACAGCATGATAACTTTGAAAACATTACAGTGAGTGAAAGAAGGCAGACACAAAAGGCCACATACTATACGATTCCGGCCACAAACTATATGATTCCGGCCATGTGAAATGTCCAAAACAGCCCTATCTGTAAAGACACAAATTGGTTGCCAGGGACTTGGGGGTGGGAGAGGATGGGAGGGAAAATTAATGGGTACCGAATTTCTTTTTGAGGTGATAACAATGTTCTGGAATAGACAGTGGGGACTGTTGTCCAACCCTGTAAATATATTAAAAACCACTGAATTACTTACTTTAAAAGGTAGGGGTTGTTTTTTTTTTTTAATTCTATCTCATCTTTATTAAAAAAATCCAACTGACCCTGCACTTCCAGCCATCCCTTTCTCTTCTTTCAACAACTGCAGTCAAGTTGATCTACTGTGTATCTGGGACAAGACACCTGGATCACTCCTCCCTCTGCACCCCTGATCCATGCTATTCCTGGGGCTCTTCTCTCTACTTCTCTCCACTCCCTCTTCTTCTCCACCATTCTTCAAAGTCCATATCAGGTCCCACTTTTTCCACAACACTTTCCATCCCTAGTGGACTAGTCTGCCAAAGCACAGGGAAGTCTTCTTTATTTCATGCCTGTTCACCAACACTGCTGAATATAGTTGAATAATATACAAATGACTCTAATTATAGGTGCAGATAGGGTTTTTGCTTTATATCAGAGGTTGGAAATATAAAAGACAGTGCAATTCTTTCATATACATTCTCAAATTATATTGATCATGTGCCAGGCTTATATCTAAAATATTTCTCTTACATCTTTTCAGTGAAACCTTACTTGAAAAATGAGAAATGTATTATTTTATTTCCAAATAATTACGTACGTACAACTTTGCAAAAAGAGTGCTGCATAAAAAGATGAGCTAAACTGAATTACTGCCCCATGACACAGATTAAAGGATAATATCATTACAATTATCCTAACAAAAGGACTATCAAAACATACAGTGCTGTCTTAAGAAGAATAGGATATGGGCATGAAGTATATTAATATTACCTAACTATCAGAATCCATGACTAAAGAAGCTAACAAAATCTTATCTTCAATTAGCACAGAAATACAAACCCTTGAATTATTTCCACAGTATACTTTAGAGCACTTGCTCACTTGTTACAACACTTAAAAGAAATTCTTTTCTCTTTTACACACATTCCCCCACAGAATTCTTTTCTGCAGAAAGAGTGCAAAGTCAATACAAATAATTAAGAATTGCTTCTTTGTTAATTTTGAGTCATCTCACCTAATTCCCTCTATATAACATATATATCTTCTGTTCACTGCGCCCACTGCAGGCAGAAATAAACTAAGAGTGCCACACAATGCCTTTTTTGAAGTTGTATTTTGAAGCTATTTCATTTGAAGCTGTTCTGTATCTTTCAACCTGGGCCACATTTCAATAATGACTATTTAATAATTATAATCATCCCCTTATTAGCGTGGCATTTCATTTTCCTTGCCTTATGGCACCCCGCAGTTGAAGGCAAGGAAAACTCTGTTGATTAGTTATTTAAGACCAGCAACAATAACTATGCTGGAGAGAAGGCTACTTGGAGAGGATTACATAAGAGCTGGAGTTCAACTGCCTCAGACAGAGAGCAGCAAATTATAAACCCAAGTACTTCATTACATGTAACCAAATTGGCTAGTTGAAATGCTAATTGCCTTTCAGCAAAACTAAAGACAGACAGGGAACCTTGTGCTTCAGAGAATGAAATGCATTTTTACTCCACTTCTGCACTATTGTCTTGCTGAGAATCATTTGAAATCTATTCATAAAGGTAGCTCTTTCCCTAACCTTTAAAATGTGGGAAATTTATTTAGCTCCTACCAGCACCTCCAATGCACTGATGGCCAAGATGAGAACAGATGGTTGGATTTAAGCCACGTTAAGCCCCTAATAAAGTAAGGCATGAAAAGAATTCTATGTTCAAATATACAGCACAAATTAAAAAAATGTGCCTAGGAAAAGGAAATTTTGAATAACAAATAAATTTATGAATGAAAGTTATCAAATACTATCACCTTTAAAACATTAATATTTTCAGCATAATTATATTCAAACACATATGACAAGAGCGATCATTGCCTATTTCAAAGAAACCCCCAGCCTCCCTTTATACTTAATAATTTTCTATTAGTTCAAAACTCATTTATGGAGAATTATTCCAACAGCCAGTTTTCCCCCTTTATATGAAAAAGAGTCCATTCGGGGTTTTCAGAATCCTGAATATATGAATGAGAAATGCCCTATCAGCATCCTGCCCTCATTCTGAGGTATAGCCAGCCTTACGCCTGACTGCACCAGAAAGGGCCCCATGACCACCTGCCCAGCAGCTGGGGGAGGGACTTGGTCTGGTACATTTTGAAGTGTCTAGTGTGTCACAGTGGAATCAGAAAACACAGCCTTTGTATTACCACAGCCTCCTGCGACCCAGCTCCACCCTTCTCCTCCTCTTCCACACCTCCATCGGGGCAACGGAGCTCGGGCGCTGTGGCCTCTTGTGTGGCCTGACATCCTGACACATTGGGGAACCCTCCATACATGCAAAGATGCCCTCAACCCCGCTTACCCCCCCCCCAATCCTGCCTTGTGAAGGGAGAAAAACGGGCATGCATGCCCAGAAATCAACTTTCTGTACTACTTCATTCTGTATGAGAGTCTTTTTATCTTCATTTCTCAACAAGTATCATTATTTATAGAAAGTTTGAGCGGCCTGAGAGTGACAGAACACTAAGTAGAGCTTTCAATCGTAAACAGCTCCAATAAAAGATTTAGCTCTCACCCCGAATCAGAAGGAGTTATGGCGAAAAAAGAAATCTTTCTGGCTAGATGTTCATCAAAATCTTTGGACAGTGGAGTTCCTGGTGATTTTTCTTTCTCCTGTACTGTCTGAATTTCCTACATGACTTTGTATAGTTATTTCCAAGTCAAAGAAGGAGATAGATAGACACTCAACCGCATGTAATATTAAGCTGTTTAACTTTTCTCACAAAATCAGGGAAATGCCCATCCAAATCTCTCCCTGATCACACTACATTTTATAATCAAATTAAGCTATCATCATCTAAGGAGCTCAATATGCTTTAAAAGCATCCATAAATTATCTGGTTGCCCTCTATGTGAAGTAAAAGTAATGACAGCACAGTGCTTGCACACGGTGCAGACCTTTGGACCCAGTGTATAAAACAATGACTTATCAGAGGTAAATACAAAGCCTATAACAAAGTCAGTATATTAACCATTTTGCTCAAATCTAGAGACACTAAAGAAAGATATAATATAGTCCCTGGCCTCAAAGATTTAGTAGCCTAATTGAGTAACATTGAAATTTTCAGTAACAGTAGGACAGAAATATTAAAATAGAGCATGAGGCAGTGTTTGGTTGATGTCAATAAATCATACATGTAATGACCAAGTTAATCAGTTATCATGCTTCTTGCTTATTAATTTATGGGAGTATCCAGTCATAATGCAAAAAGAGAATCTATGACTTTAAGTCTCTCAACTTTTCTGTTTCAGTTTACCCAAGTAGGAAATAAAGAGGTTGATGTAGTTTGGCTCCAAATTTCCTCCCAGTGCTTAAGGAGTGCAACAGTGTCTTCACAGCCTTTGACTTTCTGAACACTAAGGGATCACACACCCAATCTAAGGCAAAATGTATTTTCTTTGTGGGTCCTCCCAGTTCACAGATCTTTCTGCCTCAGTTTTTTATCTGCAAATCAGGATAACAGTATTTGATGATTAAATACAAAGTTACACTTTTTAAAGGGACTAGAATTCCTCACACACAGTGGGCATTCAGTAAATGCAGTATAGTATTATCATTCACTGTGGGGCATGAACAAAAGGGTTTAGTCACAGTTAATTCTGTTGTGAACACTTTTTCTTTGGGTACAATATGGGCAAGGGCACCTGCAAGTAGAAAGATGTATGAAATACTCTGCCTCATACTAGCTTCTGCCTTACCGTATTATTTCTAATCATTACTTTTATTACCATCAAAGTATTTGTGTTCCAAATATGTCTCACATTATCCTTTCCCAACAATGAATACAACTGGCATTCAATATTTGATATATATATATACAGCATAAAACTAGAACTGCTGTTATTAAAATATAATAAATGTTGACTGATACATGATTTCTATTTCTGATATTAAGACTCAGTTTTGTTCCATAATTTACCTGTACCTCATCATGTACTTACATTTTAGTCTAAGATTATTTTTAGTTGATGTTTATATGTGGTTTCAGCTTTTAATCATCACATTCAGTATAGGGTAGAGCTTAGAGCACTCAGGAAAGATCCTTGATCAGCTCTGGAGAACTTTTGCAAGGGACTTAAACTTTCCATGCCTCAATATCATTATCTGTAAATTGGGATAATACTAATCTATGGTCTTGTGGTAAGTGTTAAATAATCTATATAAAGGGTTTCTCAGAATTCATTACATAAGAGGCATTCTGTATGGGGTGGCTACTATTGTGACTCCTCAGGAAAAAACATGGAGATACAATTTGGCCATACTTATTTTTAGTGTATACATGTTGGCTAGTTGTTTTAAAAGGTATAAGGAGACTTAGCATCTCTACCTGAAATAAGTCTTTTCAGTTACCTGGTTCCATCCCTTTATTTTGTAAATAAGGAAAAATCAGGTGCAGAAGGATGCATGAATGTCCAAAGTCACAGTAAGTTAACTGCAAGCCAAGACATAACTAATTGCATATATTTAAAAGATTCCACTATGTCACAGTTCACACTGTATTTGGCACAACCTAAGTAAATCACCCCCCCAAAAAAATGTTGGGGCGCCTGGCTCAGTGGGTTGGGCCTCTGCCTTCCAATTGGGTCATGATCTCAGGGTCCTGGGATAGAGACCCACATTGGGCTCTCTGCTCAGCAGGGAGCCTGCTTCCCCCTTTCTCTCTCTGCCTGCCTCTCTGCCTACTTGTGATCTCTTTCTCTGTCAAATAAATAAGCAAAATCTTAAAAAAAAATTTGTTGTTGTTCCTTTGTATCTTGACTAAAACATCTTTTTTTAATGACTTGTTGTTGTTGTTGTTCTATCTAGCTGTTTTGATAAGTGACACACAAAGGGGAGGGAAAAGACTTTAGTAATGTAAGGTAATAAATTCAGAAAGAATTTTTAAATAAAGCTGTATTAGTTAAGGTGTATTTTTTGAGCTTTATCCTAATGGTTGGTAATCATGCACTCTCAGGATTTGATAGGAGTAATTTCTAAAACAGTCCACAGCTTACATATAAACACATTACAGACATTTTTAAAAGTTGTAGGTTTCCTGAAATGTTAAAAGTCGGTTCAAAATAAAAGTTACAACGAGTAAGTTAATATAGCACCTTAAAATGAGATTCTTCCCCCATGAACACTAGCACAGTTTCTTAGTTTTAATTTTAAGAAAAAAAATCGATTTTAAAATACCTGAAGACGTTAAAAATGTCTAAGCTTTTTAAAAATGTATATATTATTCTGCGGTTCCAGGCTAATTCCAAACTCCCTGAAATCAAAATATTTCACTGAAAATCTTCGACACAGCGGTTATTTTTTAACATAAGACTCCTTAAGTTCATTTCAGCGTTCTCATTAATTATTACCTATGGCGCGCCGTTCTTGGTCGGCTATTTTCCAAGCAGACTTTTTTTAAAAT
Organism: Lontra canadensis; assembly: GCF_010015895.1. NCBI lineage: Eukaryota > Metazoa > Chordata > Mammalia > Carnivora > Mustelidae > Lontra > Lontra canadensis. The sequence continues at coordinate 23,976,923 of NW_022630998.1, forward strand.
TAAAGCTAGGGTTCGGGTTTCAAAGAGGCAGAAAGAGAGGAAAGGAAAGTTTTCCCTCTGCTGATTCCCACTTCTCACGTTCCTTGAGATCAAGCTGCTTTTGCAAGCGTGGCTGGCAGGAACCGAGAGCTCACCGCCCCGCCGCAGCCCCGAGTGGAGTGGACGCGGACAGCTGTGCGGGATCAGCGCAGCCCGCTGTGCGGGATCAGCGCAGGGCGCACGCCCTGCCTCCGGCGCCCACGCCTCCACCTCAAGCAACAGGTGCGGGAGCAGCGCCCCTGCGGCCGCGCGTGCTGCGCCGCTCCCTTGTAGCCCGGGGATGCTCGCGGCACCATCCCCCAGCCCTGGCCTACCTAGCCCTGGGGACACCGACATCCGCGCGCGCCCTTCGGTCCCCGCGGGTCCCTTTCGCACACCGTCGTTCCGCCTCTCTCTCGCGTCCCTAGGCTTCGCCTGGCTGCTGGTCCTCTCTCCTGCGGTCGGGTCAGGACTGTGGCTCCATTCTCCTCCCCCCTCTCTTCTCCCCCTTCATCCTCCGTCTGCTCCAATAGGACTCGCGGCTCCCCGGGCTGCGCTCACCTGACCAGCGGAGCGGGGGTGGCTGCCCAAGGCAGCGCGCCCCCGTCTGCGCAGCGGGCAGCCAGGTCTGCGCTCTGGCGTCGAGAACACCCTGCAGTGGCCATCCCTAATGGACTGTTCCGGCCGCCGGGCGCCTAAGCTGACCTGCCGGCGCGACGGAACCTCGGAGTCTGGGCTCAGTCTGTACCGCGCAGGCGAGATATGCGGTTCTGGCTTCTTGGTGTTGTACTCTTTGACTAAACTTTGTAGTTTGTCCCCTTGGGCACCAGGACACCATCTGCCACCCGACTGGCGGGCACTCCGCCCTGGCCACTCTACTGTAAGCAATTCACGGTGTTCTTTCTGAGGAGAAAAGCCACTTACTGGTTCTTGATCCTTTCCCAAGGACGATTATTTAAACTTTGACTGAAGCGCCTCCCCTGAGATGTTCACAATGAGAATTTGCGCACAAATGGGTGAAGTATTAGAAAGGAGGACCCTGCCCGTACATGTACTTACAAACGAAGACTAAGGTCAACGTATAGGTAAATTATGTCTCTTTTATAAACGAGGGTTAATTCCTACCTTGTACGGTAGTTACAAGGATTAGATGAATAAAACCCTGTGTGAACTGCCACGCTACATCTGACACGTGGTAAACCCCAATAGATGTTGGCGATTTTTTCCAGGGCTTAAAAAAGGAAAGCCCCCGAGGTCAGATCAAATCATCCCCATCGTGCAAATACCCGTCTGCGCCAGAGAAAAGCACAGGCAGAATTCTTAAAAGTTTCAAACCCGGGAGGAGGTTAAAGATGAGCAATTGGCAGTCCAACGCCACCTCACTGCTGATCTTATGGACGAAAAAATGAAAATAAATGCTGATTGGCGCGCCTGGGTGACTCAGTGGGTTAAGCCTCTGCCTTTGGCTCAGATCATGATCTCGGGGTCCTTGGGATTGAGCCCCGCATCGGGCTCTCTGCTCAGCAGGGAAGCTACTCCCCCCCCTTCTCTGCCTGCCTCTCTAGCAACTTGTGATCTCTGTCAAATGGATGCATAAAATCTTAAATACATACATACATACATACTGATTGAATGGCTTAAAGTCTGAAACAAGAATGGATCTTATGTCTCCTAATTCCAAACACAGGGCACAGGCTATCCTTATGAATCTCCATTGGAATAACTAGATAGTTACTTTGAGTTGCAACAGATAGCTACTTTGCTCTCAAGCAGGACTAATTTAGCATTATTATGGGCTGTTGCTGAACATCTCATCTCACAGCTGCAACAGTCAACAAACAGCTGGGGGTACTAAAGCAAAGAGGATTCAGGCAAAAGAGTTCTGGTACAGAAGTTGGGTAGGAATGCAAATGCTGCTCTTCGAAGCATAAGAACAGGTAGTGAGAAGAGCAACCTAAATGATAAGGACATTGACTAGCTTTCCTGTGATGCTCAACTAAAAAGCTGGACCTGGGTCTAGAAACTAAATCCACACAGCCTAGTGGAAGAGTAGACACAGATGTGCTTACTATAACCTACACTAAGGAAACTGAAACGTGGAGACAATTTATAGTCAAAACAGTGAATCCATTATTCATGCGGTGATAACGGGAAACAGAAAAATATAATGTTAGAAAAATATTTTCTTCACATTGTTTTAAACGTGTGTTCACTGTTAATATGCCCCATAGATTTACAGTTTCTAGATTATTCAATATTGTATATTCAACCCATGGTTTTATTGTATTATTTGTAAAAAGGCTTTATTTGCAGCAAAATGTTACTTTAATTTATTAAGACCCTGACAAGGTCAGTGTCTATCAAACCGTTCTGGCTTAAGCATTGTTTCACCAAGTCCTGTGATTAAAAATATTCTCCACAACTGAACTTGCTCAGCATGCATTTTCACTCTGTGTAGGACACTACCTTCGGCACTGTGATGAACTGAAAGTAAACCTTAAACCCACTCTCCTTCTTAAAGCTACCTCAGGGAACTAAGTAATTCATTAACAATTTCTACCGGGTGTTCAGGAAGAAGAAGATACTGGAAGGCACTGTGGGAAGAACAGTGATCCCTAAAACACAACCCTAAGTGCACTGAGCTTGCACTGTCTAGGGTGAAAGTTTAATGAGCCAAAAAAGCAGAGGATGCCAAGCAAAAAAATGAGCCTCCCAGAAAGTGCTAGAGATATCCCAAGAGGAAGAGATTATGTGGAATGGTGAAAGCTTCTCAGAGAGCTGATGATCTTTGCCTTGAAAAATAAAACACCAGAAAACAGAAAAGCTGGTACTTTGAGGACAAATATGTGACAGGGTGGTGCAGATACTATCAAATACCGGAAGTATTTACCGGATGCCCAACACACTTAAATCTGAGCTCCTCACACGGACTAAAAGGACCACATGATTCTGGCCCCACTTTCCTCTCTAGTCTCATCTTATACCATTCTCCCTCTTTTCACTATATTCCTATCACACTGATCTTCTTTCTGTGGCTCCAACACATCAAAATCATTCCTGCCTCAGAACCTACGCACAAACTTTCCCCTCTGTGTGGCACTCCATTGACGGAGATCTTCATATGGCTGGCTTCTCTATCATCTTCTTCATTTAAGGGGTAGCTCGACTATCCCATCCTCACAGGCATCTGCCTTGATATCTTCCAAAGGCACTCTTAACCATTACCTTGTTGTGTTTTCTTTATATCATTTATCCCAATAAATATCTTATGTGCTTATTTAGGTGTTTTTTTCTACCTTTAAGAATAAAAGCTCCATGATGGGTAGGCCCTACGTCTTTCTCATTTGCTACTCCATTCCTGGTAGTTAGAATAAGCTCTAGGAATTGGAAAAAAAAAAAAAAGAAGAAGAAAGAAAGAAAGAAAGAAAGAAAGAAAGAAAGAAAGAAAGAGGAAAGAAAGAAAGAAAAAGAAAGAAAGAAAGAAAAAGAAAGAAAGAAAGAAAGAAAGAAAGAAAGAAAGAAAGAAAGAAAGAAAGAAAGAATAAGGTCTAGGATATAGTAGCAGAAATTCCACATATCTGGAGGAGAAGGAGGGAGGGCAAACAGGCCTGTATAATAGAATAGGGTTCTGTGAAGAATCTGGAAGGCCAACATATGAAAATGACTCCCAAAGCTTATGTCCTGGTGCTTCACAATTCAACATTAGAAAACATGACTTGACCCCATAATAAAATACAAATACACCTGAAACCAATATTCTAAACTTCTTCCATCATTTACAGCACCAAGAGATTTTGTTCTTCAAGTCATGCTTTGGTAAGAAAAACAGAAAAGAAGTGGATTCCTGGGCATGTGGACATGGGAGGTGGCAGGTGCTGCTGAGAGAGAGGTGTTGAAAGGAAAGTTGAAATTTGAGAAGACAAAGGTGGCCAAATTCCTAATTCTGCCTCAGTGCAGCACTGATGGCCCTTTAGTAATCTCCGTCAAATCACTTTTCTGTAACTCTAAATTTCCCACAGTCAAAAGTAATTCATTTGCTTTACCCCGTAAGAAAAGTACTGATGTCGTACAATTTTTCTTCCTTCTTCAATGTAGTTAGCCTTACATACCAAGTAACACTTTATAAATCTTCAAAGATTTTTGTAGTTCCTTGAAAAAGCTATTTCTCATATTTGACACTCTGAGTTCAGATTTCTAAGTGTAGGCACACATAAGGGAATTTTATCCAAGGAACAAAACCAAGCTTAGGCAGCCTCCACTTAGCTTAACCTCCAAAGAAGTAGAAGCAGGATATTACTTCAAGGGTGTCTAAATCTGGGGCACCGTGTGGCTCAGTACATTAGATGTCTGCCTTTGGCTTGGGTCATAATCCCATAGTCCTGGGATCAAGCCCCACCTTTTGAATCCTTGCTCAGCGGGAAGCCTGCTTTCCCCTCTCCCTCTGTCTGCCATTTCCCAGCTTGTGCTCGCTCTCTCTCTCTCTCTCTCTCTCTGCCAAATAAATAAATAAATAAATAAAATCTTAAAAACAAAACAAAAGAGCTTCCAAATCTGTCTGCCAGAGGCTTCTTCTGTTTAAGCGCTAGGTCCCAGGCAGGAAACAAAATTAGACTTGTCAGGAGCTTGTCAAACTTGGACTCCCCTTTCTTTCCACACTCCCATCAGACCCATCAGGCTCCTGGTCCCCCATCTCTCCTCCCTTGCACACCAATATGCCGTAAAGTTCTCAGTAACATGTAGGGTTTATCATCTTAGCACTCCGTAATGGAGAAACAGAGCCTAAACCCATGTTCTCAAAGAACCTGGGCACAATAGTAGTAGCTCACTAAATATGTGTTGGATGAATCATGTCACTAGACAGATAATAAGGAGGAAGACCCACTGTGAGACCCAGAATTAGAATTTGTGGGCCAGAGGGAATAATTTCTGCCACTAAAGAATCAGAGAATCCATTTAATAACTGAGCATACTTGAAGCTGAGACTCAGTTTCCAGGTCAGAAAAAAAATACAAGTATTCTTGGACCTCTTGGAAATAAAAGCCTCAAAAAATCTGAGCAATTACTTGAACAGTCTCTCACAGAGAGCTAATCCTTGGTGTTACTAGTTAGGTGAACACTACTCGAAGCTGATTTTCATATAACTGATCTCTTACTTGCTAATACATGAAAGCCTACAGCATCTGAGATGCCAGACCTTGCTTTTCCCCTTTTTCAGATGCTATCATAAGCCTGCTAACTGCAATACATATTTTAGGTGAGTACCTGTTTAACCAGAAGAATTGCTAGACACTCCAAATATGAACATGGACAAAATGCAATCTCTACCTTCCTGTAGTCCGCTTTGAGTAGAGGAAAGAAGATACAAAATTGTGATCATTCAAAGTACAATGTGACCAGTGCTGTCAGAAAGATACCAGAGATGGTTCAAAGAAGGGAGAGATGAAATTACTGGATTGCATCAAGATACCTTTGCTCTTGTCTCTCATAGATCAGTCACTCCCTCACTGCTTTGGTTCCCAGGACAAGCTGTTATCTTGCCTCACAGAACAGACAGGTGCTTCCAATTACCTCTGGACCTCTGAGTCTGAGCCATGCTGTGATTAAGCCACACTGAACAGGAAACATATACAAAAATAGTTTTAAACCTCTACGGCAAGGGTCAGAAAACTTTTCAGTAAAGGGCAAGACAGTAAATATTTTAGACTCGCGAGCCATGCAGTCTCGAGTTCAAGTCTGCCGCTGTAGTGTGAAAGCACCCAAGGCAATATGCAAACAGATATGCACAGCTGTGTTCCAATAAAACTGAGTCACGGGCGCCTGGGTGGTTCAGTGGGTTAAAGCTTCTGCCTTTGGCTCAGGTCATGATCCCAGAGTTCTGGGATCGAGCCCCGCATCGGGCTCTCTGCTCAGCAGGGAGCCTGCTTTCCTTCCTCTCCTCTGCCTGCCTCTCTGCCTACATGTGATTTCTGTCAAATAAATTAAAAAAAAAAAAAAAGAAGAAGAAGAAGTCGGGTTCTTATTTCTTTGGTCCTCTCCCCTAGAACACGGGATTTAGCCTGTTCTAGGGGAGAGGAAAATGGCCTGTTCAAGACTTTGACTTATAATACTGTACAATGTTCACAGCAAGTGAACAGAAAGCCCCCATCAGTACTTATGTTTATAATAGGTGTTAGCTGCTTCTTTTTGTTTCTTTTCTTTCCTTTTTGCTGATGCTTTGCCCAAGAGGGCAAGAAGAACTCTAGGCAAAACTGTTAAGGGTTAAGAATTTTAGATTAGAGCAAGCAAGAGTTTAGCCAGGACCTGAATATATAGATGTTGTGAAGCTCAGACAAAAATATTGATCAGAAACTAGGCAGAGGGAAAAAAAAAAGAAGCAGCAGATGACAAAAAAAAAATGAGGACTGAGGACAGGGAATCTTGCAAGGAATCAGGACTAGAATATATATCATATGTCCTTGTCAAACAGCACAGCAAATTGAGCTAAGAAAGATTCTTGAGGTCTGGGAGCATCTGCCAATTCATTTTTACCTGTGCAAAGTATCCTATAACACTGGCGCTCCATAAATGAATGTTGAGTGAATTAATTGATTTAGGATACAAGTATCAAAACAGAACCTGATAACTAAAGTAACTTTTCAATCTCATGGCTCCTGAGAGGCCTTTTTTTCACATCTTTCTTATTGTATGCAAAACTTCCACAGACTAAAAATAAAACAAAACTGACACCAAAGCCCTAGAAAATGTTACATATGTACAGTTGTGTGATGGGGGGAGCCAGGACAAAGGAGAACGGCAGAAAAGGCTCCCACACAGTTCCAGCAGGAGATAACTCCACATCTTCCCACTGAAATAGGAGCATTTCAACCCTGGTTGGTTCTAGTGTGGCAAGTGGGGTCCGCTGACCACTGCTGTCCAGAAGACTCCACTAAGCCAACTGCAAGAGGCTGAACAGGTGACAGGAGTCATGGTCTCCATATTTTACTATCTTGACAAAGCTTTTGATTACCCTGGATCTTTTCTAGGCTACTTAGATTACCTAGAAGTGACCAACTTGTCTTGATGTATCATGATTGTTTTGAAATCTCTAATCTTCTCTGTCACAGGCTTCTCTGTAAAGTATTTGGTCCTTACATAGATGGAGTGTGAAAAGAATAGTTCCTCCTTAAGACTGAGGTTTTGACAAAGTAGCAATCAACTCAGAACCATCACAGACGACAGAACTTGAAGGAGCATTTTAGAATTTTTAAACCAGACATTTGATGACAACAAAACAAAACAAAGCCTGATAACAACATCAAAACCTTTTTATCTCTTGCTTTTTGTGTGTGAAATTCATATTTCACATAAAAATATTAATTTTTTGTACTTATTTAGGTTTCTTTTTTAAAAATTTCTATACTTTCGGGGCGCCTGGGTGGCTCAGTGGGTTAAAGCCTCTGCCTTCAGCTCAGGTCATGATCCCAGGGTCCTGGGATCGAGCCCCGAATAGGGCTCTCTGCTCAGCAGGGAGCCTGCCTCCTCCTCTCTCTCTGCCTGCTTCTCTGCCCTACTTGTGATCTCTATCTGTCAAATAAATAAATAAAATCTTAAAAAAAAAAAAAGTTTAAAAAAAAATTTCTATACTTTCAATATTTAATTTTTCTAAAATTAGTAAGTAAAAAGGGAAGGATGAATTATGACTTTTATGTTCTTGCAAAGTTTTTAAATCTTCATCTTCCTACATTAAAAATGTTTTTCCTTAAGAAGTTTATTTATAGAATATACCTGAGATTTTGTAAAATCAGGAGCACAGTTTCTATTTCTAAAGGCATAGAAGAGCAAAAATGGAAGCATTTTCTTATGGTTGGGCCCAGATAATGCAAAGAGATAATATAATGTAGATAAATTGAGCAAACTTAAATAAATTTGTTATTCTTTCACACGTTAGTTTCCTTATCTGCGAAATGAAAATTTTCATACCTACTACACAGAATTGTGTATAGGTTGAACAAAGTGAAGTCTGCTATATAGTAAGATTTTAATAACTGGCTGAAAAACACTGAAATAAAATAGAAACAATTATTTCCTTCAGCTGAATTACAGATGGAGTTGAGAAAGTTTTTATTCTAAGTTAACCAATCCAATACACCACAGTGGTAATTATATATAAATAAATTTACAAATTCAAATAATTATGTATTTTAAAGCATTTTCCCATTAAAATTTTTAAACAATTTCTCTTTATTGCTGAAATGTGATTATACCTGTCTTTAATATAATTAGGTATCTTTTATACTAATAAGGAAGCAAATATACATGTAATTGTTAATAGCTCCACCAAATGAATATTAAGATCAAGTACTAGCCAAGTGTACATATTGCTTTGTTATGAATAATCTCATTTCCTTACAAATTTTAAACATATACAGTAGTATTTGATTATAGATATGTATTTTATTTTTATTATGGCCATATGCAATACTTTATTACATTATTTAGCGAAGAATAAATTACGTACGATTTTATGTCTTGTGGGAAATATTTTAATTCTTTATCTTCCCAAGATAAAAATATCCCTTCCCCAAGAAATTTATTTATAAAACATTCACAGAAAATGCTGAGACATTTTTAGATTAATAATGGTTTCTATTTCTGAACAAGAAATGTGTCTCAGAACAGCTTTTCTCATATTTTAAAAGGAATTTCCCCATAAATCAGTTATGAATGTATATGGAATCTTTAATCCTTTAAGAACAGCTAATTAAATCTTTTTTCCCTAGTTGCCTCTGGTATAGGCCCGCTGTGTGTGGTACTTCCCATGGTTTGTCATTTTGTCTTAATGGCAGGGGGAGGAAACCAGCAAAGCTCAGTAACCACACTGCATATCAAAATGTCACCATGGCAGCATTTGTCCACTTGTCAGAGTCCTTCTGAAACGACTCAGCCATTCATTTTGTTGAATCAATATTGAAGCTTTTGAGATTTATTACTTGAGGTTTGGGAGCAGGCAAAGCAAACAAATCCGTCATTCCTAACACTGAGTTCTAGTTAGGCTGAGATTATGATTTCTGTCTGCACTTTATTTATGAGGACAGATTATAATGTTTCCACTCCTCGCATAATTATTTTGTAATAAGCTCGCATTTATATGCCTGATAGTACGGTGGAAAAGAATTTAAAGTTTCCAAAAACATTCTGTGGGCTATGGTAAATTTACTGAATTCAAATAGCTAATTCCCTGGGAGGTGTCAGGCAGGAGGGCAGGGAGGAGAGATGTGAAGCTTTTGATAGAAAATCTTTAAATCTTTGATTTAAGATTCTTCAAATTCCATTTTCTTATATCCTACCTTTTTGTCTTTTTTTCTTTTTCTTTCTTTCTTTCTTTTGAGAGAGAAAGAGAGAGAGCTTGAGCAGGGGGAAGAAGCAGAGGGAGAGGAGCAGAGGGAAAGAGCAGAGGAAGAGGGAGAGGAGCAGAGAGGCCAACTCAGGGCTCCATCCCAGGATACCAGGATGACAACCTCAGCCGAAGGCAGACACTTAACCAACTGAGCCACCCAGGTGCCTCTATATATCCCATCTTGAAGCAAAATTAACAAGAACCAGGATAAGCAAATTATCTATTAAATCCTTTTATTTAATAATGTCCATTTACTGATACTTTCCCCATTTAACAAATGTAAGATTCTAAAACTATTTTAAAATACTGAGATTTCTTCAAAGACAGTTTTATAATCACGTAAGTTTCTAGCAGATTGGGTCACAACATGGATCTGATTTGTCAATGCAAGCACTCACTGTACATATTTTCAGTTATCACTGAACTAAATTCAGTGCAGAAGTCAGTGTCCAAAGATGAAATGATGAGAACTTTTCAGAAGTACAGATCTGTCTGACAAGATCCTGACAAGATCCTGAAGATCATTAAAGCTTCATTGACATATCAGGCCAAGTGGAAGGGAGAATGGGCAAGCTTCTCATTAGAATTCCTCCTTTAGATCTCTTCCCAGAGCTGAGGAGTCTCTCCTTTAACATCCCATGACCTAGACCAGTCCTACTGGGATAAGCATAGGATGCTGCAATGCTATTAACCTCAATGGGGTGAGTCAAAACCAGATAACATGATGGAGTCATCTGTGTTGGTTATAGGATCTGTTCTCCCAGGACCCCCAAATTCTACCCAGGACTTGTGCAATCTGAGGTAATGTTTATTTTACCAATGGCTACAAGCAAACAAAGCCACTGCAAACAAAGCTCCCACTGTCTATTTCCCACATGGGTGAGAAAATCAAGCCCAGTGGGAAGACAGGTTTGACTGATGGTATGTTTGGGCATCATGCCGGGCCTTATAAACTTCACATAGATAGGGATCCCTGGTCCACTTAATGCACACATCTCTGCCAGCAGCATAAGACCTAAGTTTGGAGTGTTCTACCTTTCAGATGTCCAGTAAGGTCTACTTAACTTACACAATTCCATGCAATCATAAGAATTTTAGATCATATTGAAAGACATATAAGAGTACCTTCTGTAGTTTCTGTTTACAGTGATGAAAAAGTTTTGGAAGTAGGTCATGGTTGTATAGCACTGTGAATTGTACAATTAAAATGGTTAAAATGGTAAATTTTTAAAAAATGTTTAATTAATATATAATGTATTATTAGCCCCAGGGGTACAGGTCTGTGAATCATCAGGTTTACACACTTCACAGGACTCACCATAGCACATACTCTCCCCAGTGTCCATAACCCCACCACCCTCTCCCTCCCCTCCTCCCCCCAGCAACCCTCAGTTTGTTTTGTGAGATTAAGAGTCTCTTATGGAGCACTGGGTGTGGTGCAAAAATAATGAATACTGTTACGCTGAAAAAATAAAAAATAAAAAATTTAAAAAAAGAGTCTCTTATGGTTTGTCTCCCTCCCGATCCCATCTTGTTTCATTTTTCCCTTCCCTACCCCCCAACCCCCCCACTTTGCCTCTCAACTTCCTCATATCAGGGAGATCATATGATAATTGTCTTTCCCTGATTGACTTTCAAATTTTATGTTATGTTTAATTTACCTCAATATATTAAAAAATTCATTTTGTTAAATATAAAAAAGAAGCCCATTTCAAATGAGCAAATCGTATGCTATGTGGATTAAGTCTCAAGAAAATAGCTGAAAAGAAAAAAAAGTCTTCTGCAGAATGCTTTAATGCTTTTCCTACAGCTTGTGTGCAAGTCAGTTCATATGAGAAAATGTACTCTGGAATTGTCTCACCTTTCAGAAAACCAAAATCCTTTTTAAGTTTTCTTCTTTGTAGAGTTCTGAGAAAGTAAAAAGGTTTTTAAGACTGTGCTTGAAAGAGTGCTATGCAGACAAATACAGCTTTAGCATTCCATTAGAGCAATCCTACATGGCCTACTCCCAAACAAAATGGAATTCTCTAATACTTTTCAGTTTTTCTTTTCTGTATTCTTTTCTCTCTCTTTTTTTTTCTTCAAAAACCAAGGAAGTGAATTGTGAATATTTCCTACAAGAAATGCTGAGCTGGTTAATTTCCGATAATTATAAAATCACGGGTGGTCAGTAGTTCAAAGAAAATCTTTCCTCAACAAAACCAATTATGAGCAGAGACTTTAACTGTGTCCCTTTATCCACTGCCAAAATGCAGTATCAATAGAACAGAATGTGAAAGCTGCAGCTTTGATATGAAAGGTACTGAAAGTATTCATCTTTTGGTAGTTGTTCTGCCACCATATGGAATGGAATAAAAGGAAAAAGATTTATGCAGCATCAACTTGAATTATGCAATCGGAGAAAAGGAAAAGCAAATCATAACCAGATGCGTCTATGCATACATTTTATTACAAAAACTTTCTTTGATATCACCAGGCACCCAATGCACTCTATTGGTGGTGTGAAGTAACTGAAAATAATATTAAGAAAGGACTTGGAGTAACATACCTTATCATTCAAATAGAAAAGCATTTACAGCAGAGAACTGGTATCAAAGATGTCTTTAAAACATCAATATTAGGCTGAAACATATGAAACTGATATCTGCTTATACAAAAATGGTCAAACAAGGGCAAAATGGTGGAATAACAGCAATTTCATGTGCTTCAGCCTAATACATAATTTTCCTCCTAATTCCAAATGGCGTTTTCTCTTCATCATCATCACCCATGGAATAAAAGACATTTATTTAATTTTTATTCAGTTTCAGGTAATTTGCTTAATTTTACATTGTTTAGTGTTTTTAGCCACCTCATATGAAATGAATCCATAAACACGTGAGTCAATTAATGTTCCTTTTCTCCCCTTAATCAAGAAATATTTTTAAGTTGGATATACCAACATTTCTCACTCATCAGTCTTTTGGGAGCCACTGTCAGCATCAGGAGGCATGTCAAAGGAAGCCCTTCCTTATTTGAGATGATGCTAGGAGGAGGACACTCTTGCCCAGACCAACTCTGCTCCTGTATCTTTTGTACAGGCTAAATGCCAGGCCTCTTCCCTCTGGGTACCTTGAAGTTTCAGGGACAGGCATTACGGGAATGTTGAGAGACTGAAGGATCTGAGAGGGAAGTCTAGGGCTGCTGGAGTGGACCTGAGTGAAGCTTGATACTAATGAAACTCGAGGTCAGAGGCAAATCCTACTAGTGGATGATCATCCTATCTACAATCAGAAACACGGTCTCCTAGAGGGTCTAAAGGGAAAGCCTCCTGCTGGAAATAGAAGGTAGGCCAGAAAAGATTAGAAGCTAGTTCTCCTTGCGACCACTGTTGGAAGAAGAGCAGAAGAGACGGAGGCAGAATGGGCCTGAGATGAAAGGAAAAAAGAACTATGCCACTCAGGGATGCCTGTACAATCTAGATTAAATATATAGCATGGGAGGGGCTCCCAGGTGGCTCAGTCAGTTAAGCGTCTGCCTTCTGCTCATGTCATGATCACGGGGTCCTTGGATTGAGCCCCACTTTGGACTCCCTGCTCAGTAGGTCATCTTCTCCCTCTCCATCTGACCCTCCCTGCCCCTTCTCCCTACTTGTGCTCTCACTCGTGACTCTTTCTCTCTCTCAAATGAATAAATAAAAAATCTTAAAACATAAATATATATAGCCCTGGAAGTGGGATGAGGGAATGGACAGGCACTGCCTGAATGCCAGCGTTCCGCACCCAGAGCAGAATCAATATCCAAACAAACTCTTAGCCAATGCTCAGACAACTGCAGTTGACTCCCATGGCAGGGGCAGAATTGGGGCGGCATTACTGAACATTTTTCATGTTGTCAGTGATAATCTGCTCCACTCCACAATCAGAAGGGTTCTGCCTGCAGTTTACACAAAGGCAACATAACACACAATTCTGGACAACTTCACAGGAGAATAATCTTTGAACAATGTGTCCTAAATCAGATTCAAAGGTCAGAGTCACTCTGGCACTGACTGAGAAAGTAGTTCTTTTCCAGGGCTCTGTATGTGCCAATCCTGAGGAGGAAATACTGCAAAGAGGTTCAATACCTAAGTCACCAGTTTACTGAATTAACACAATTCTGTTCTTTCTCACCACTGACTCACTGAATGTGCACTGTTTGTTTTTTTTTAAGATTTTATTTATTTATTTGACATACGGAGATTACAAGTAGGCAGAGAAGCAGGCAGAGAGAGAGGAGTAAGCAGGCTCCCTGCTGAGCAGAGCGCCCGGGATGGGGGGCTCAATCCCAGGATCCTGGGATCATGACCTGAGCCGAAGGCAGAGACTTTAACCCACTGAGCCACCCAGGAGCCCCTGAATGTGCACTGTTTAAGGGGCGCCTGGGTGGCTCAGTTGGTTGAGTCCCCAACTCTTGATTTCCACTCAGGTCATGAACCCAGGGTTGTGAGATCAAGCCCTGTATCAAACCTTGAAGAGTCCTATATGGGGGGGAGGGGCTCCTCCCTCTGTGGAAAGTCGGCTTAGAATTCTCTCTCTCCCTCTGCCCCTGCCTCCTGCGCACTCATACACTCTATTTCTCTCCCTCCCTCCCTCCCTCTCTCTCTCTCTCTCTCAAATAAATAAATAAATATTTAAAAAAACAAAAACAAAAACCTGCTCTGTTCAAAATTCTTTTCTGTCCCCAGAATGAAATTTTGGGTGGCCCCCATGTTTCACATTCATTTTCAATTATTAACAAATAGTCTCACTCTCAGAGAGTGCAAAGCAAAGCTTAACTTCCCATTTAAGTTTGGCAAGTTCTTCTCTTGCTTGGGGCTGATCCTGGTTACAAAGCCTGCAGTGAGGAAGGAGGACACAGTCACTCATTTTCGCTATTCCTCCCAACTCCTCTACTTTTCATGATGCTCTTTAATTAATGGCTCATTCAGTGTTGAGAAGTAGAGAAGGAGATGAACAAAGGTTAGGAAAAAAAAAAAAAAAGTTCTTTCCTGAATGAGTTATTTGGAGACTCATCTATGGGGATACCTGACATGGGCTATGTTTCCCTGGGCAGGCCACTTGTAATCAACCTTCCAGTCTCTACCTTCTGGTAGTCCTGAGGGATCACTACATCCCACCAGTGTGGTCTTTTTAGATAATTAAGAGCCTTCTGTTGTGTCCACAACTGATCCTCAAAACACCATATTTTCCCCCTGGCCACTACTCTTACTGCAGGGCAGTGTTAAACTCACCTTTTGACTTTTTCAGAATGAGTCAGGTACCGGTTCCTCTGTCCCTCAAACTCCAGGTCAAGCTCTCCAAGTGATTCTCTGCTTCTCTGCCACTTTTGCCTAGGGGTGGTGGAGATAGAGGGCATAGCATAGTGACAAGTCTCTTCAAAAAAATTCTCACTACAGACCTCAAGACCAATCTCCCATCCTCATTTATCTACCCTGAAGGTAGGTGATGAATTAAGAGTCTCCAAATTGGTTATCAGTCTCTTTACAAAGTAGTGAGTGGTGTGATTAATCTCACAGATTCTTGACAACTATCTGAGTTCAGAACTCTGCTCTACTATTGCCAACTATAAGATACTTAATGTCTCAGTGTCCTTATGCACAAAGTATTGAAATCTGTAAGAAATAAAAGCAATGGAGGAGGAGAGCTTGGGAACTTTCTGGAATAAAAGAAACTAAAGAGGCATGACAACTAAATGCAATTCACAAACTTTAATTAAATTCTGGATCTCATTTTAAAATAAGTTTAAGTAAACACAAAAAGAAAACCAGATAAAGAACATAATCAGAGCAATCTTGGATATTTAAATATGGACTGAATAATAGAGAATAAGATTTTATCAGTATTAAACTTGAGCGATGGTTATGTTGTGGTTTTGTAAAAGAATGTCTTTGTACTTAGGAGACATGCTGAAATATTTAGGAGTGAAGTGTCATGATATCCGTAACTTATTCTCAAATTATTCCTCAAAATATTGTCTTACAAATAAAAATAATGGTGTCATACACATAATAAATCTCTTAGAGCAATACCTGGCATATAATAAACAATTCTGGATTATTAGCACAGATACCTAGACAAAAGGAAAAAATCTCATTTAAAATTATTATACATTTGTCAAATTGAGCTAATGTACTGAATCATGAATTTCCTAATACCCTCTTCACCTACTGCTCACCTTTCCCAATCCCCAATACTTTCTTTCTTTAACTTCTCCATTCCTCCCTTCAAACCATGTCTCCCACTATTAAGACAGTTTCCAACTTTCTACTTCACACTGTGATAACTAATATGATCAGAAGAATATTTTTTCAAGTTATGCTTTAATCTGTAACACTTAGATTCACAATTCACTTATATTAGAAAATCTTTGTACCTTAAAACTCACACAGTAAATTGGCTTAAATAATTTTAAGTATTTACATTATTAACAATTAAAACTAAGGAGCACCTGGGTGGTTCAGTGGGTTGAAGCCTCTGCCTTCGGCTCAGGTCCTGGTCCCAGCATCCGGGGATTGAGCCCCACATCGGGCTCTCTGTTCAGCCGGGAGCCTGCTTCCCTCTCTCTCTCTGCTGCCTCTCTGCCTACTTGTGATCTCTCTTTCTCTGTCAAATAAATAAAATCTTATAAAAAAATTAAAACTAAGAATGATTCAGAATATGTATTTATTAATTCAATTAAAAGTAAACCCATTTCAGGTTAACATCAATAATATATTTTTATGAAAACTGTATTTCCCAAAAGAAAAATATTTAGTGAGATCAGTGGCATCATTTACCATTTTACAAATTTCCTTTTTTTTTAAAATTTTACTTATTTATTTGAGAGAGAGAAAAAGACAAAGAGAGAGGAAGAGAGCAGGAGCATGGGGAGGGGCAGAGAGAGAGTGTGAGAAGCAGACTCCCTGCTGAGCAGGGAGCCTGATGCTGGGCTTAATCCCAGGACCCTGGAATCCTGTCCTTAGCTGAAGGCAGACACTTAACTGACTGAGCCACCTAGGCATTCAGTGTATTTTTTTTTTTTTAAAGTTGGGGTAACATACCTAACATAAAATCTGCCATTTTTGCCATTTTAAAGTATATAATTCAATGGTATTTAGTACATTTACAGTGTTATGCAATCCTCATCACTACCAGAACATTTTCAGGACTCCAGTAGAAGACCTGGAGCCATTAAGCAGTGACTTCTTATTCCTCCCTTTGGCCTGTCCCTGGAAACAACTAATCTGCTTTCTGTCTCTATGGATTTGTGTATTCTGGGTATTACATATAGATGGAATCATAGGGTATGTGGTCTTTCATGCCCGGTTTCTTTCACTTTGCATAATGTTTTCAAGGTTCATCCATGTTGTAGCATATAGCAGTAGTTCATTTCTTTTTGTGGCTGAGCAATATTAAATTTTATATATATACCACATCCTATTTGAAGTGTATGTGTACACCACATTTTCTTTGATGTGAAGTGGCATTTCATTATGGTTTTGATTTGCACTTCCCTGATGACTAATCCCATTGAAGATCTTTTCTGATGTTTTTTGACCATTTGTACATCTTCTTTGTACATCTTTGGAGGAACATCTACTCAAGTCCTTGGCCAATTTTTCATCAAGTGTGTCTTTTTGTTACTGAGTTATGAGTTCTTCATATATCCTATATACTAGACAAGACATGTGATTTTTAAGTATTTTCTCCTACTTGGTGGAGGTATCTTCTCATTCTCTTGATAGTGTCCTTGATGCCCCCAAATTTTTAGTTTTAGCGAAGTCCAATGTGTCTAAAAACACAAAATTGTGTTTTTGTGTCATATCTTTAGAAACCATGGTCAAGTCACATATCATGAAGGTTTATTATGCCTATGCATTTTTCTAAGGTTTTAATAGTTTTAGCTATTTATTTATTTATTTATTTATTTTACAATTTTATTGATTTACTTGACAGATACAGACAGTGAGAGAGAAAATACAAGCAGGGGGAGTGGGAGAGGAAGAAGCAGGCTTCTCTCTGAACAGGGAGCCCATCACAGGGCTCGATCCCAGGACCTGGCATCATGATCTGAGCTGAAGGCAGACGCTTAACGACTAAGCCATCCCGGCACTCCAGTTTTAGCTCTTTTTAAAATATATATTTATTTGATACAGAGAGAGAAAGCACATACAGGGAGAGCTCCGGAGCAGGGGTCTGATGTAGAACTCAATCCCAGGACCCTGGGATCATGACCTGAGCCGAAGACAGATGCTTAACCACTGAGCAACCCAGGCGCCCCAGTTTTAGCTCTTATAGTAAGTCTTTGATCCATATTGAGATTTTGTGGGGTTTTTTGGTATGTGGTGTGAGGTAGGGGTCCAACTTCATTCTTTTGTGTATGGATAGCCAGTTGTCCTATCACTGTTTGTTGAAGACATTCTTTCTCTATAGAATGATCCTGGCACTTTTGTCAAAAATCAACAGATGTACAGATTTATTTCTAAGCTCTCATTTCTATTCAATCAACATAGGTCTTTCCTCATGCCAGTTACCAGAATATTTTTTTTAAGATTTTGTTTATTTATTTGACAGACAGAGATCACAAGTAGGCAGAGAGGCAGGCAGAGAGAGAGAGGGAAGCAGGGTCCCTGCCAAGCAGACAGCCGGATGCAGGGCTTGATCCCAGGACCCTGGGATCATGACCTGAGCCGAAGGCAGAGGCTAAACCCACTGAGCCACCCAGGCACCCCGGTTAACTATATTCTTAAGAATTTATTCTTTTTTGGTGCTATTGTAAATGGAATTATTTTCTAAATTTTCTTTTCAGGTGTTCATTGCTAGTGTAAAGAAATACCAGAGATTTGTATGTGTTGATCTTGCATCCAATAACTTTGTATCCTGCATTTATTAACTATAATGACAGGTGGATTATTATACTTGCTTTGTATTCAATGTATTTCTGTATATCGTTTTGGCTGAAGTATTTTAAAAAATCCAGATCCTCATAAATATTTTGTTAAGATAGGGAGAAGGATTTTCAGGTTTTTTTTTTTTTCAGATAATTGTGGATATTCATCCTTGATGTAATATCAAGACTCAATTAAGTGATAGTTCCTTAAAGGTTCATTGCAATGTGGCATCTGAATCATATCAAGGGTTTTTTAGTCACATTAAAATCCTTTGGCCTTACACTTCAAATGGATCTCTTATCTGTGTGTGATTTTATAACACTGTGCCTTTGGAAAATATTTGGTTCTCTGAGTAATGCAGATTTTCCAAGTGTTGACACTTTTCATTTGATGGTATTTGAAAAACCACTTTATTATCACCATCAATTTTATCACACAATTCTTTGAGTTTTAGGGAGCCTATAGAGGGAATAAAGTATTCTTAAATCTAATTGTTGCTTGAGATAGCAAATTCTGTCTTGTTTTCCTTGAAGTAACTGTTCATTTTCAAGAAAATAGCTGCCATATATCTAAGTTTTACTGATCATGGTTTTTCTGCCAGTCATTCTTTCTATTAAAGTTGTGCCCTGTGATAAAAATGGATTGTTCAGTTCCCAAATCAAGTAAGGGCACAAGAGTTTTTCCTCCAGACAACCATTGTATTTTAACATGCAGTAAAAGAACTTGATGCATGTTTCCCATTTCATCAGAAAGAATAATAAAAGAAATGTAGTCAAGGGTTGAGATTTAATAATCAACAAACATTCTCAAGAATTTTTTTTTTTTTAAATGAGAGTGTAGCACTGGGCAATACAATGATTACTGATACAGTTTGGTGCTTCTGCCTTGATTTATGCTACAGATCCAGCATAAGTGCAAATGATAACACAGTGAGCAAATAACTTCTTAGAATTAATATAAAAATACTTTTAACCCTGAGGACCCAGTGAAGGACTCTCAGGAATTGGTAAGACCACACTTGCACAACAAATGTGGCCAGCCACGCTTGGACAACAGCTGGGAAAGCTATTGAAATGTCAGTTTTACAGACTGCCTCAACTTCAGAAATGTTGAAAGAAGTAGATGTTGCTATTCTTATCATAATCTCCTTGAGGAAATTTTCCAGTCCCTTAGCAATGCATTTGGATGCTCTCATGACATACAGCCAACGAAGAACAGCAGTCCCGATATTCAGATCTTATGAAACTAGAATTTTAATGGCTAAAGGGCAGATACTTACAGAAAGGTGGATATAGTTCATGGAAGGTAGGACGAGGCAGGAAGAAAGAAGAATTTACGAAAAACCTTTATTATGTATTCACATCACATTCGCCTCTAAAGTCTATCCCATCCAGTTGTTAAGGCCAAATAAAGTAGAAGGGCTATCATGTCTATTTTACAATCTTTCAATGAAGTGAGTGAAACAATAAGATTGAGAAATCTGTACAAGCCAAGTATTCATTTACATTATGTTATGCTATAGATAACCAAATCTGTAATAAAACTTTAAGGACAAGGTAATGAAAGGGAAGTTAATCGAGTTTCTGTTAATATAGATGGACTCTCCTACAAAATAACAGATTAGATTTAGAATTGAAAAGTACTCTGAAGGAAAAGAAGTCCTTCTCAAAACAACACATAAAAAATGTTTAAATGTGTTTCTTCTTAACAGACTGCTCACTGATCAGCATATATCACGGCCAAACACTCTATTCTGCATAGAAGGGAAGAAAGGTTTCACCTCTCTTGCTCTATACCCCACCAAGTAAATCCAAGTGTGAAATACTCTTTGAAGTCAGCAGGCATTTTTTGCTTCAAATAATTCAGAAGGGATTTAGAAGCCAGATAGGATTAAAAGGTTGGGGGAAAAAAACGGGGGGGGGGGGACAACCTTAACTGTAAATAAAAGAAAACATAGTGAGGAGAGAGAAGGAAAATTTTACTTAGATCCAGCAATTGCTGAGGTGGTAAATCTAGCTTATTCATAATTAATGGGGGAAAAGACACCTAAGGACAGACTCGCTAATCAAAGTATACAAGAAGAAAAATATCTTTAAAGCCAAAATTGTGCCACCTCATAAACTGAGATGCTTTGAAAAAATATTTTTAAACCAAGTATTTTTAATCCAAATTTGTTGGACAAATTGGACATTCTCTCTGATTCAAAGCAACATCCCTCTTGCCTGAGTTACTTGCCTGAGTAGCCTACTCATCTCCCTGCTTTCACCCTAGCCATCCTAAGTGATCCTTTTCAAAGGTAGATAATGTTCTCCTCTGTTCAAAGCCCTCTCATGTGTGGTTTCCCATCTTGTTCAGAGTAAAACTCTGTGTCCTGGTAAAGGCCTACACAGTCTCACCCAGTTTAGCTCCTTCTAACTTCATCTCCTACTGCTCCCCCACATCGTGCAACCCACATGAGCCTTGCTGGTTTTCTTGCTATTTCTTCAATACACTAGGCACACTTCCTTCTGCCTAGCAAGTTCTCCTCCCAGGTACCAACATAGCTCATGTACTTTCTTCAGGCCTGTGTTGGTCTATCACCTTTTCAATCAGGCCTTTTCTTTATTGTTTTAAAGATTTTTGTTCATTTAGAGAGAGAGAGAGAGAGAGCACAAGCAGGCAGAGGGGCAGAGGAAAAGGGAGAAATAGACTCACTGCTGAGCAGAGAGCCTGACGCGGGACTCAATCCCAGGACTCTGGAATCGTGACCTGAGCCAAAGGGAGACCCTTAACCAACTGAGCCATCCTGGTACCCCCAACCAGGCCTTTTCTTACCCATCCTATCACAAATGCAAATTCCCTCCACCCCAAATACTCCAACCTCCTTCCCTACTCAATTTTTCTCCATTCATTTAACACCACCTAACACACTAATGTTTCATTTATTCATTTTAGTTTTCTCTCTCTTCCACCATAAGAATGCAAACTCCTTGAGAGCAATGATACGGGCCTGTTTGTTTGGGCATATATGCCCAGTGCTTAAAACAGAGCCTTCAACACAGTTGTGTTTAACTAATTTTTCAATTGAATAGATGTAATTTCTGTCTAGACTTTGTCAGATAAGTACTTCAGTTTAGGCACATAGAGCTCACTGCTCTATGATTTTTTTTTTTTTTAAAGACTGTATTTATTTATTTGACAGAGAGAGAGATCACAAGTAGGCAGAGAGGCAGGCAGAGGTAGAGGGGGAAGCAGGCTCCCTGCCGAGTAGAGAGGCCGATGCGGGGCTCAATCCCAGGACCCTGAGATCATGACCTGAGCTGTAGATAGAGGCTTAACCCACTGAGCCACCCAGGTGCCCCCCCTTTCTTAAAAGACTTTATTTATTTGAGAGGGAAAGAGAGTGTGCACAAGCAGGAGGAGGGGCAGAGGGAGAAGCAGACTTCCTCCAGAGGAAGGAGTCCAATGTAGGACCCTGGGACCATGACCTGAGGTGTCAGACACTCAACTCACTAAGCCACCCAGGCGTCCCTCTGTGATTCTTTATATGGGCATAAAAGTTTCACTTTTGAACTTCTATCTTGGTATTTCAGATACTGTTTGTCAAGCTGAGGACTGTCACAAAAGTGGTCTCTAACCATTCCTAGAGACACAGGCTAGAATGAAGACATTCAATTCTTTCCATTCTTCCTTTATGTTTCCCCATGCCCTAATCTTCTTGACTTCCTGAGCACACTATTGAACACCTAAAATAATCTAATGGATGTCTACTCTCTGGACTCTATTTTTATTACTCTCCACTGTCAGATAATCACTTTCTGCACTCACTCAATGCCATTCTTTTAATGTTTTCTTTTGGTGAAGTGGACTTAATTTAATTCTGTCTGACCATTCAGGTCTTCGGAGGAGAAGGCACAATAACAAGCAGTTTATAGGTTCTCAGGCATTCACCTGCACCAATTTACTTATGTGACCACAATGATGGCAAAGATTATGGGCAACAAAGCATTTAAGTTACAGTCTACTTAATCCTAAACATATAACTATTCATTTTTATATGTAACAACTACCTAGCTAATTTTTGAGACTAGTTTTCATCTAGTAACATCCATATGGACGGAGGCATCAGAATGTTTGTTTTCAACTCATATTTAATATTCCTGAATTACTTACTAGCATTTATAAGCAATTCTGGACTCTTAAAGTACCCTTGATTCTTCTTTCATCCACATTATGGCAGAGTTGTGACTACGATAATCACTGTGTTTTAAAATCACAGAGTGAA
This sequence comes from Lontra canadensis, assembly GCF_010015895.1. Classification (NCBI taxonomy): domain Eukaryota; kingdom Metazoa; phylum Chordata; class Mammalia; order Carnivora; family Mustelidae; genus Lontra; species Lontra canadensis. Next base: position 23,999,471 of record NW_022630998.1, read on the forward strand.
TGGCAACTAGGGAAGTTATCTGGTTCATCTCCAGAACATATCTAAATCACGCAGTCTTTCTTTTTTTCCTCCAAGACTTTTAGGGGAAAGACACAATAATTTTCTCTCTGTATAGATTCTCTCTCTATAGGTTCAATCACGAAGATGACAGAAGAGGGGTGCTTTTTTAGGTTTTACCCCATAAGACAATTTTAAATTCATTTGAGTTGAAGTATTTCCTTAGTGCACAACAGTCTTTTCCAGTTTTGCTTCTAGAAAGTAGAATTAGAAAGCAAGGTTAATAAAAGGATATAGGATGGAGCAGAGAGTAATAAAAGAGCAGGGATGAAAGAAATCTGGCAGAGGGAAATCAAGAAAAAAGGTAAAAGGAATTCAGTTTTGTTACTCTTTCATTTTTTTTTTTTAATTTCCAAGTGACTTGATCTGATTTTTTTCTCTAGGTACTCACTACTTGAATATAAAAGTACAGACTCAAAAGTGATTACGAGATGGATGGTTGACTACTGGTTAAATGTAGATAAAACAAGTCTAGTTATTTAATAATGAAATGCGTTCAGTCTTCATATTGTTTAATATAATAAAATCATGTGGCAATAAAAATCCAACCTACGTAGAGAGGTCTAAGAAGAAAAGGCAAAGTCTTCTGCTTATTCCCCTGGTACACCCCATACTTTTCAACCACTGTTCAAAATTCCTTTAGTAATTTTCCAGAAAGAAAAATTAAATGTATCTCCCTCCACAGAGTGTGTAGAGGTGGTGATGGGGGATATACACTTAAAATGTTATTCCATACTTTTTATATGTAACTTACTGTTTTTTCTTTAAAATACACTTTGGAGGGGTGCCTGGGTGGCTCAGTTATTAGCTTCGGCTCAGGTCATGATCCGGGCATCCTGGGACAGAGCCCCAGCCCTGCATCAGGCTTCCTGCTCTGCAGGAACCACACCTCTGCTTGTATTCCCTCTCTTGCTGTGTCTCTCTCTGTCAAATAAATAAATAAAATGCTTAAAAAAAAAAAAAAAGAAAAGAAAAGAAAGAAAGAAAATAACTTTGGAGATTTTTTCCATGTGCCTAAGTCATGGAAGCTCAATGAGGAAGGGCACTCTTTTTAAGTACTGTATTCCCAACGTTTTGAATTAAGGTCTTGCATATATTTTTCCTCTAACGAAAATGTGTTAGGTAAATGAATAAATAAATCAGAAAATATAGACTAACTTCATTCTTTTGAAGTTAAACATTAAAAACATAACATTATATTATTTAAATGTACAAGAAGTATCTAGTCTGCTACATTTAGAATATTTTCAGATTTTTGGCTATTACTGTAGGAATGCTTACATTCCTGAACATCACAAATTTTATACATATGTAGCTCTAAGTGAATCCAAGGTAATTTCTTAACCATATAATAGTTCGCCTGCATTTTTAACTTTGATAGATATTGCCAAGTAACACTCCTAGCCAGCTGCATCAATTTATCCTCTCATTACAATACCGTTTTTTATTCTGGAACAAATCACAAAATCTGAGTCAGTGACAGAAACGCACATTCCTTGAAACTACATATTCTTTCATCTAGGCATTTTAACGAAAACTGTGTCAGATGTGATCTCAAAAAACTGAAAATCCTTTTGGCTTTGCTGAGCTCCGGGGACATCCTTTTTCTCAAAGAAAAGTACTTGTTACTACTGGCCTGCTTTTTGGAACTTGGCCAAAATTCATGGTTAACTGATTCCTTTGTATATTTTAATAATAAAATATAATTCTGTTATTGTCTTTTTATAAAAGTTCAATAACTGCACCTTTGTTAAACATAAATAATAATTCAAGAACATGCAGATATCATTGAAAAAAATATTTATAGAACGGACCCAGGTAGCAGTCTGTAGAAGTACTTGAAATTCTACCACTCTGGCTTTCACATGGATTCCACTGCCTATTGACATTAAAATAAGAAAAGTAACCTACATGCAGAAAGAAGGTTGTATTCCCATTAACATTCATGAAGGCTGTGCAGCTGAAACCCTACATATCAAGTAGGGAATATATCTTTTGTCTACTGATGAGAAAATGTCTCAGTGACAAATGGTTACAGACGGGTGTCACAAGGGCAACACCACACAGAACAGCGACAACAAACAAACAAAAAAAAGTCTTCTCCTGCAGTTCTTTTTGTAGCATTGTGGACGGCCGTTTCTATCTCCTTAAATAAAAGAAAAAAATTGCGGTGCGGAATTCCTAACCTTTACTGAAGGCACTTCCCAGCAAACAAAAACACAGTCTTTGAAAGTAATTCAAAACAGAGCATCAGGGTCTTCATGATGCATAAATATCCAGACATTCTGAAAAGAAGTGCTCTGCACTCTGCATCCCAGCTCTTTGGGTCAAACGTGTATCGTCGTAAGACAGCAAGCACTCATCTAAGTGCGAAGTGTGTAACGTCAACATGGGGAAGTACCAGGCACATCATGGAAACGCTTTACATCATTTACGTAAATTCAAACACACTATCATACGCATTTAAATTTGAGATAGTTATCTCATAGACCCTAACAGTGACTGCCAGTGCCTTTCAGTTACTTTTCAAAACCAAGTGAGTTAATTTGTAGACAGCCTGTCTCATTGAGAATAGGGAGCCTGAGAACCAAAGCCCGTGGGCAAACATGAACCAGGGCCTGACTCTAGATGGCCCACTTTCCCCATCTATAAACACAAAGACAAGCAACCGTACCCCGCCAGCCAAGGACTTCTTTCCAGTATTTTGCCTCTTCTGCAAGTCTAGAAGCTTCAGCAGGAAGACTAATAAGCACAGTACAATTTGCTAAAACATGGATGTCAACACTGAGCTTCCGGGCGTCCTTCTCCACCCCACAAAAAGCTCTAGATGCAGACCAAGAAGAAATGTACAACGGCCCCCGCCAAATCCTTAAGAACCTCGCTCGTCCTGAAACCCCACCGCCGCGTATTTTCTACACAGTCTGCCAGCACTCTGTGGACGAGGGACAAAGGAGAAGCCGGCCAGGCGCTCTGGAGCGCGGGGTCAGCCCCCAGCCTTCGCCTTGGGAGCTAGTCCTCCTTGGGTGAAGGGGCGGGGCAGAAGGGGAGGAGACAGGGGCGGGTCTGGAACTCGGATCCCCGCCACCGGGCCCTGACGGCATGCCTGCGCCTGCGCGCCCGGCGTGGGCCAGTGGTTGGAAAGCTCCTGGGTCTGGTCTTCACCTCGAGTCCCCGCCCTCTGCCTCCTTCCCCGCCCCTTCCTACCTCCGCTCTCCTCCTCCTCCCCCACTCCTTCCCACCTCCGCCCACTTGACGCGATGACGCACCGCAGGTTTGCGGACGTGGCGGCGGCGCACGGCCCGGAAGGCGGAGACGTTGGCGGCAGTGGCGGCAGAAGACAGGGGCAACCCAAAACGGAGGGTTGGTCATGAATTTTCCCGGGACAGGAGCCGTGGCGGCGGACCTGGCAGCCGGCTCCTTGTTGTGTCCCCGCTGCTAACAGAACAGGTAAAGATGGCGGCGAGAGATGGGAGGTGTCCTGGTCCTGACCTGTGGGATCGGGCCCCGGCTGCGCCCTCGCTGGAGATGGCGGGGAGTCCTCGGCCGCAGGTGTAGGCGGGGCGGCCGGGCAGGGTTCGGATCCCCGCCTGCATGGACGAGACCCCGAGGCAGGGGAGACCTTCGCGACCAACCCACTGAAGCCCCTCGTTACACTCTTGGGGAACTGAGGCTCAGAGGAAGGACTCCTACCTGCCAGATGCCCAGATCAACGCATTTACAACCTAAGCACTGTATTTTCCCCACTTACTGTTTTGTTGAATAAATGTTGACGGCTTCTTGTCCGCACCGTCTAAGTGTGATGGTGTAATATAAAAATCCGAGATCATTGCAGGGAATAAACAGGGAAATAATAAAAAGAACAAGAACAAAAAAACCCTGGGTGTGTGGAATGGAGAGGGAGGGAACTTAAGTTTTAAAAACTGAATTGGCCCTGGCGGATACAGTCGCTGTGATGCTATCGCAGTGCTGAACTAGCTTGTGCCCTATGGCCCTTTTATTGCTCTCTGCTTCAGGAAAGGCACAGCCAAACACCGAACAATAATTACTACAAATTAAGGTGTTTGGGAAACCATTTTCAGTTACTGAGTGAGCCTTAACAACGTGTCCATTCGTAACTTTTGGGACTTTTTGTAATCTAGATAGCATGCAGAGTTTTTTTCAGTGTTCTTAAGAGGGGATTCTTGCTTTTTTCCTACTCTAATAATTAAGACAGGTTGAAGAAAATTGAGCCAGATGACTTGAATACAGTGTACTTTCTAAACTGTATGGTTGACTTAGATAATTATCTGCTTGGGCCAGAGTGTAGCTTTCCACTTGGACTGGAGGCGCAACCAATTCTTGATTATTCAAAAACAGTATCTAGTTTGTGGTTTTCTGCTGCCTTCATTTCATTACACAAGAGAGTGAAAAGATAGTGAGATGAAGTTCTAGTCTTTAACTATTATTTAGCATTGTACCATGGAGAAGGTTTGATAGAAATATGTGAAATGGCTTTGGGCATTGCTCAGTGAATTAGAGCTGTTCTAAGCCAGTTTGGGATTCTAAGAACAAATTATTAGTGGGGAAATGTCTAAATGGGTCCGTATAGCCACATGTAAATTGCTGTTAATTTTAAGTGGTTTTTTTTTCAAGATTTTATTTATTTATTTGACAGACAGAGATCACAAGTAGGCAGAGAGGCAGGCAGAGAGAGTTGTAAGCAGGCTCCCTGCTGAGCAGAGAGCTGGATGATGCGGGGCTGATGATGCGAGGCTGATCCCAGCATCCTGGGATCATGACCTGAGCCAAGGCAGAGGCTTTAACCCACTGAGCCACCCAGGCGTCCCTAAGTGGTTCTTTTTAAAACATGGACCCCTTCTGAGAACAGGAAAACAAATATTCCCCCCAGAAAAATGTATGTAAGTATAAAATTTTGCCTACGACTCCACAGAATTCACAGACATTTCCTAAACTAAAAACACAAGATAGTAAAGACTTGATTAAGTAGAAATAAAACTATTATCTATTTTAGGTGAAGCTGAGATACTTTTTCATTTTTCTGAGAATTAAAAATAAAGCATCCTTAATTTATTATGCTATTAAAACAAGATTAATCTTTGAACTTCTTAGAGTTGTCACTTGGTTAGAACTCCATGAAGGAATAGGTGTGACCAGGACTTCAAAACTGCTTTAGAGATGAAAACTGGATAGCTTTCTTTAGTTTGGTGGCTGTGAATTTAGGAATCACAATACATGTTATTAAATAGTAGCACCTTAGGGGGTGGGGATGGGTGAAAGAGTCAGCTTAATATATAGTTACTAGTTAGCTGTGTTATCCTACTAGAAAAACTCTTGAGTTTCTAAAGCATTGCAAGTGTTGCTGTAGAGCAGGGTCAAAAACTGGTTTTCACCCCCCCCCCCAAAAAAACTGGTTTTCAGGGGTTGTATTCAATGATATGAAATAGTTCATATATTATGTACATATGTGCCTACACACAGAACGCAGTCTTTTGTCATCCATATTACAAATTCAGACTTTTGGGAATTTATGTTTGTTTTCTCTTTTTCACTTGGTATTTGTCTGTAGTATTTACAACTGAGCTAAGTCCTTCTTTAAGGCACCTTTTGAGGGACACCTAGGTGGCTCAGTCAGTTAAGTAGAGTGCCTTCTGTTCAGGTCATGATCCCAGGGTCCCGGGATCGAGTTTTGCTTTGGGCTCCTTTTCACTTCTCCCTCTGCCTGTTGCCCCCCTGCTTATGTGCTTTCTCTCTCTGATAAATAAAATCTTAAAAAAAAAAAAAAAGACACCATTTAAGTTTGCTTTCTGTGACACAGTATTTTGATGGTTTCTTCCTCTTGTGAATATCCCTTTCTCGCTTCTTTGCAGGCTGATTTTCCTTCATTCAAAATACCAAATACAGCAGTTCTTCAAGGCTCAGTCTTAGCCCCTTCTTATGCTATACTTTCTTTAGGTAATCTCATCTATACCCACCCATTTTCAGTTTCTACTTACGCATATGAGCCATGAAATTATGGTAGGGAGGTGGGGAGGTAGGGAAGAGGGAGGTAGTACAAAAGATACTCCCATCCCACATGCACTTAAAATTCAGAACAAGCCGAATATTTGGGTTCACTAAAGTGTTGTGTTTGTACATACAAAATATGTACAATTCATAGTTCTGATAGAGTCAAAGTATATGTTTTTAATACATGATACAAAAGTATTACCTAATTTTATTCACATGCTCAGAATAAGTGGAGCTTCATTTTTTGACTTTAAAAAGATAGCAATTTACTTTTGCAAAAACGTTTATCACCCCCATATTTTGTAATATATGGTTTATAAAAATGGATTACCTCTTCCGGATACGTTAATTGCACTTCAACATCTGTAAAACTTCAACCTAAATATTTAAATACCTAAAATCAATTTTTTAAAGTGTCCTGAATATAAGATTCATGTAACTTGGGTGAATGGCTCAGGTACATTCCAAAGTTTTCTTCTTTCCTCCTCAGATTTTGACATGGCAGGGAGACATCAGAATCGTAGTTTTCCTCTTCCAGGAGTTCATTCAAGTGGTCAAGTACATGCATTTGGAAATTGTACAGACAGTGATGTGTTGGAGGAGGATGCTGAAGTTTATGAGCTTCGATCCAGAGGAAAAGAGAAAATCCGAAGAAGTACATCAAGAGATAGACTTGATGACATTATAGTTTTAACAAAAGATATACAGGAAGGCGATACTTTAAATGCAATAGCCCTTCAGTACTGTTGTACGGTAAGTTCTCATTTGATTTTGCATAATGCTATCCAGAATAATTCATTCATTAGCACAGATTGAAACAAGTTCTGTACTCTTTTATCTTCTTTTTCCCTTTCTTTCCATAGAAATCTGTATTTATGTTCGTAGCTGTTAACTTTTTACACTTTTAAGTGAATTTCTGTGTATTTCTAAATCAATGATTCTGTTGTCAGTATTGAAAAACACCCATATGTGTTATGTTTTCTCCTTATTCAAGTTGTAAGAGAATATAGAAATATATAAGGAAAAGTTTTTCTCTGCCTCTGCTTCCTGAAATAACACAGTTTGGTGTTTCTTCCCATAACTTTTTTGTGCTTATAAAAACACTATACATACGGGGTGATTGGGGTGATCGCCCTTGTTTATTGGGCTTTTAAAAACTGGTTTAGGGGCTCTTGGGTAGCTCAGATGGTTGAACATCTGCCTTCAGCTCAGGTCATAATCTCCAGGTCCTGGGATTGAGCCCCACTTTGGGCTCCTGCTCATCGGGAGTCTGCTTCTCCCTTTCCCTCTGTCTCTGCTTGTGCGCTCTCTGTCTCTCTCTCTCAATGCATAGATAAAATTTTAATAAATAAATAAAAATTTGTTTATACTATGCCTATTACTCAAGTTGCCTTTTTTATTTTCTTGTATATTGTGGACATCCCTCAGTGTCTTACAGATCTAACTCATTATTTTATATAGCTATATAGTATTGCATAGTGTAGAAGTGCCATAATTATTAAGCTGTTCTCCTATCACATAGTCAGGACTTTCTCCCATGTTTTGAATTGTGTGGTGAATATCATCACAACTATATCTTTAAATTAAATGGTGGTACCTTTATTTCTGTGGAATAGATTCCCAAAAGTATGATTGATAAATAGAAGGAAAGGTATTATTTTTAATTTTAATAATATTAAACTCTGTTTGAACCTTTTTTATATCTGTATCATTATGTCCATCTTGCATCCTTAGCATGTAATGTTTTCATGTAAATACACTGATCCGGAAACTGTTGGAACATTTTTTCAAACTTTCTGTCCTCATACTTCCAGTAGAATTTTGTAATGTATGTATCATGTTATCTCCTGGCACATTTTATTTATTTATTTTTTATTTATTTATTATTATTTTTTTAAAGATTTTATTTATTTATTTATTTGACAGAGAGAGAGAGAGCGCACAAGTAGACAGAGAGGCAGGCAGAGAGAGGGGGAAGCAGGCTCACTGCCGAGCAGAGAACCCGATGCGGGGCTCGATCCCAGGACCCCGAGATCATGACCTGAGCCGAAGGCAGAGGCTTAACCCACTGAGCCACCCAGGTGCCCCTCTCCTGGCACATTTTAAAGTGAGCTTAAATATTTCCTAATGACTTAAAGGATATAATTTCCAGAATGTTGTCAATGTTGATATTTAAAAATATGACTGTTAGAATATTGTTTATATGCACTAAAAGAAAAAAAGATTTATTTATTTTAGAGCTTGTGACTGGGGGGAGGGGTTGAGGGAGAGGGAGAACCTTCACACTTGCTGCTGAGTACGGATGGATCCCGAAGCTGGACATGGGGCTCTGTCTCATGACCCATGAGATCATGACCTGAGCCAAAACCAAGAGTCAGATGTTCAGCTGACTGAGCCACCCAGGCACCTCTATATGCACTTTTTTAATAGCATGAAATTTTTATCATCCCTTTTTCTCCTTGATTAATATTTTTATCCTCCCCCCACAATCTTTCATAATGTTCTATATTTTTATACTTGAAAGCCCTTTATTGGTTACCCATTGTAATTCTCTGCAACAGAAACATACATATTTATAAATTTATTTATACAAATATATGTAAATTTAAATTGAATTTTAAAAAATTTCCTGTGACCATGAAGTTTTGTGTTATTTTTCTCTGAATACAGTAATTACAGAACTTCAGTTGATCAAAACAGATATGATAGTTTTTAAAAATTTAATAATGTAGTTTATTAAAATGCATTTCTTGGTGAGGGAAGAAGAGCTGGATATTTTTTTTTTTGCAAGTTGTTCAAGTATGGCAACACTATTTACTATTAGGTCATAGTAGACCTGACTTCATTTTTTAGTGTATATAACCATGTGAATACATGTTTGTAGAGAAGTTGCAGAATGTGCTTTAGAAAGTTGATAGAAAGCAATCAAGATTTAAAAATTAGGGGCAAAGCTAAAATTATCAAGGTGGAGAGGAGTGTGGTCCAGTAGCTTCATTAGAGAAAGACATGGGTTTTCCTTTAATGAACCTGATAAATTGTCTTAGAAAAGGAGAAATTTGAAATGCCATCTGAATGATTAAAAGTAGGTCATATTTCCAATCAGGTGAAAAGGAAAAAGTATATGACTATATGAGTATATGAGGAGAAAGGTATACCATAGTGATGTGGAAGGAGAAAACAAGGGGAACAACAGATGAAATTTTAATAGGTGTTCCAGAGATGAGTGGCATAGACTGATGGGAAGAAGCACATTGAGCTAATGGAGGAAAAGTTTGATCTACTTAGTAAGAACACCATTATAAAGTTTTAAGGAGTGCTGCAGAATGGTAGGCAAACCTACTGGTGAGTTGGAGGGGACCCAACAATAAAGAGGTTAGTGGAATAATTCAAGTGAGGAAGATCAGGGCTTAGACTAAAATGTGTGCAGTAAGACTGGAGAAGTTTACAGAAAATCATATTCTACAAGATGCATCAATGGATTCCTCATTTATTTATTTATTTATTATTATTATTATTTTTAAAAGATTTTATTTGTTCATTTGACAGACAGAGATCACAAGTAGGCATTTAGGTGGGCAGAGAGAGGGAGGGAAGCAGTCTCCCCGCTGAGCAGAGAGCCCGATGCGGGGCTCGATCCCAGGATCCTGGGATCATGACCTGAGCCGAAGGCAGAGGCTTTAACCCACGGAGCCAGCCAGGTGCCCCGAATTCCTCATTTAAAATGAAGAATGATGAAAGGGTGGTTAGCTTAACATTAGAGGAAGGCAGGCATTATCCACAGTGGGGAAGACTAATATAATAGAGTTAGGGAGTTGAGTGCTCCGTTTCACCAGGAGTTAAACCAGCAAAAAAGGATGAACCTTACAAAGGATTTATCACTTAAAAAATTGAGTACTTAGTGCTGTATTCCTCTTATAAATAGTTTTAAAAATTACTAAAAATATGCCAGTCATAAAACAGTGACAAGAGGACAGAAAGTCCAAGGTTGGAATCCTAATGCTATCAAGAAAGTTAGTATAAAAGAAAATATAGGGATATTTAGAGTGAGAGCCTAGGTAGACTACTAAACCTTGGAAGCCTGGTTCAGAAAGAGTATGGAGTAGTTATTAGTTAGAATAGACAGTACCAAACAAATGAACATTTAAAGAGAATAGGGTCAGACTCGGGTTTGTCAATGAATCTTCATTTGCTTTAAGAAAAACACAGTCTTGAGGTTGTAAAATTTGAAAGCATCCTTTTTCTTTACTGTCTCATCTATTACTCCTAGTCCTCTCTGTTCTCCTCCCACACGTACGCTTCCAGGGAATTGATTTTTCCAGGAATTCTTATTCTTCAGTGGACTTGATCGGGAATCTGCAGTTGATCAGTTCACATTCCCTTCTAAATACCCTCTTTGTTTGACTTCCTTGATTTTGCATCTTTCTGATTTTTCTGCTAGTGATATTTAATTATACTAAATATATTAAATATAACTATTAAATGTTATAGCTGTTATAACACACTGTGTATTGCTATTCTAAATGTTCATGTGTTTTAATTAATCTTTACAAAACCCTATATGGTAGGTAGTGTTAACTACTGTCATTTTACATATGTGGAAATTGAATTGCAGAGAGGTTAAACAACTTGTCTCATATCAAAAAGCTAGAAAGTCGTCAGAACTGTCCTTCAAACCCAGACAGTCCATACTTTTAATCACCATTATATATTGCTTTCTTGGCCACTCTTTCTTCTTTTTCTTTTATTTTTATTTTTATTTTAAAAAAAATTTTTTTTAAAGATTATTTGACAGAGATCACAAGGAGGCAGAGAGGCAGGCAGAGAGAGAAGAGGAAGCAGGCTCTCTGCTGAGCAGAGAACCCAATGTGGAGCTCCATCCCAGGACCCCGGGATCATGACCTGAGCTGAAGGCAGAGGCTTTAACCCACTGAGCCACCCAGGTGCCCCTCTTTTTTTTTTTTTTTTTTTAATTTTATTTAAAAGTAATTTCCGGGGGCACCTGGGTGGCTCAGTTGTTGGGATTCTGCCTTTGGCTCAGGTCATGATCCCAGGATCCCAGGATTGAGCCCCACATCGGGCTCTCTGCTCAGTGGGGAGCCTACTTCTCCCTCTCCTACTCCCCCCTGCCTGTGTTCCCGCTCTTTGCTGTGTCTCTCTTTCTCTGTCAAATAAATAAATAAAATCTTCTTTAAAAATTTAAAAAAATGTAATCTCTCTACCCAACATGGGGCTTGAACTCAACCCCGAGATGAAGAGTCGCACGCTTTCCTGATTAAACCAGCCAGACACCTTAGCCACTCTTTCTTAATCTCTTTTGTAGATTTCTCTTACTCAATATATCCCTCAAACGTTGGCATTTCTCAAGAGATCTTTCATGTGTTACCTTTTTCTTCCAGTCTTTTTTAGTGAATCTGTCTACTCTTGTGACTTCAATTACCGTTTTTGCTGGTAATCCATGAATCTATATTTTGAGATCATTCTTCCAGATTTCAGACATATCTATTAACTGCCTATTGGATGCCTTCCACTTAGATATTTCAGTCACTTCAAAGTCAACGTGTATAAAATCTGTGTTTATTTTCGTTCTCCCTCTAGAGTGTTCCATATCTTAGTAAATGGCATCATTAACCATTGAGTTGGCCAAGCCAGAAAAGTTTTATCCTAGACTCATTTTGCCTCTCCGACATCAATCAGGTGATAAATGATCAGAGCTTAGGTTAAAGCATTGATGGAAGTCATGAATGGGACTGATTACTTAAAGGTGGTGGGAGAGCCTATCCCATGCTCTCCCTCTTGACAGTGGCAGGTGGATAGGATATACAGATAAGGTGAGAACCATATAATATATAGGGAAAGCTTATAAATAATGACCGATCTTGGGGGTAGTTGACAATGCATGAACACTGAGAAGTTTGGGAAAAATGTCACCAGAAGACAAATGAGGGAGATAAATTATGTTATCAATTCTAAGGTGCATGTTTTTTCACACATTTTAACATCTTTGAAATTAGAATGGTGGGATCCTCAATATTTGGTGTTTTAGGCCCCCCCCCAATATATAAAATAATGACACATCTTAGAGTGGATGGCATCTGAGTTTTGATAAAATCCGGTAATTTTAGTTGGGTAAGTTGACATTTGCCTACACTTTAATTGCTAGACTGGAAGAAAGAACATAAATATTTGTAATTGTTCCTTCCCAAATTGTTTACAAACAATAGAAAGTGTGATATTTGTGCATCATGTACAAAGAGAAATATCAAAGAATCCCAGAATCTACTTAAATACGTAGGATTAGTGTTAATAATACATGGGTGATAGTAAGAAGTAATTAGTGATTTCCCAAGACTGGTAGATCAAAAGTGATGTAGAACTGTTAACCACAAAATAAAATCTGGGTGTGATAACTTAATACTGCTAATAATTAAGCTCCAGTTTCTTTTTTCCCTTCTAAAAGTAACTGGGATGAATGACTATTGTTACCTCTATTTTGATGGAGAATTCAGATGAATGTTGCTTTTTTTTTTTGTTTCTTAACAGGTAGCGGATATCAAGAGGGTTAACAATCTCATCAGCGACCAAGACTTTTTTGCCCTTAGGTCTATTAAAATCCCAGTTAAAAAGTTTAGTTCATTGACTGAGACACTTTATCCTCCAAAAGGAAGACAGGCTTTACGTCCTTCGTCTGTTCAGTATGTTCCAGAACAACAGGAAATTTTGCTAGCTAATGATTCTCTTTCTTCCACTGAGTCAGCTGATAACTTTTTAAAAGAAGTAGATCGAGACATAGAACAAATAGTAAAATGTACAGACACCAAAAGAGAGAACCTTAATGAGGTAGTATCTGCTTTAACAGCACAACAAATACGTTTTGAACCTGATAACAAAAACACTCAACATAAGGATCCTTATTACGGAGCGGACTGGGGAATAGGGTGGTGGACAGCTGTAGTGATAATGTTGATAGTAGGTATAATAACGCCAGTATTTTATTTGCTGTATTATGAAATTTTAGCTAAAGTGGATGTTAGTCACCATTCAACAGTGGATTCTTCACATTTGCATTCAGGAGTGACACCCCCATCACAACAGAGAGAAGTAGAAAATGGAATTGGTCCAACTAAAAGAATACCCTTTGGCCAACATGATCATAAACTATATCGTCAAGATTCTCAGTCACCTGCTGCTCAGCACAAAACATAGCAGTTGGCTCATAATTGCAGTGTTAATGATCATGTATATCTGGCATGTGGTGAATCAGTTATATTCAATAACCACTTTAAAGGCAGAAGTTAGGGAGATTGAAGATGCTTTTGTTTTTCACCCTTTTTTTGAAGCCAGTTACAAGTAGATTGAGTATGAATTCCTACACTTGCTAGTTGTTGATATTGAAAGCTGTAAATCTATATCTGTTGTATTAATGCTTAAAGCAAAAATGAATTTAAATATGGGTCTAGAAGTTCTTAACTCGGAAAATGCATCATTTTTCTTATTCAAGCCTGGTTATGTTTAAATTTTATTTTTCAAATTATTTTTTGGTTTAAAGTTATTAATATTAAATATATTAAGCAAAATAAAATTTATAAGCGCCCCAGAATAATGTTTTGCAGTTAGGAAGTTGCCATTTGGTCACTAGAACACTGGATTAGGTCAAGACCTAAAAGTAATCTTTGTCTCTTAAAGCTCTCTGCCTCTGCTTCTGTGATTATAATTGCTTCTGTTATTTGAAAGCACTTTTGTAATTCTTTAATGAAAAGTGTTATATGAGTTAGCATTATTTAGGAAATAAATCCTTACATACTGTGATAAGTTGTTGCTGTGTTATATGCAGTAACATGCCTTAATTACATTTAATGCCTTATAATATTACTTTATGTAAGCTAATACAAGTTTTAGAATTAAAATTAAGGATTATTTCTGATGGTCCAGTGGGATTCATAGGCCGTATAAATTCATCTCCATCTTCACTATCAAGGAAAACTTCATAGGGTTAAAACAGATTTTTACTGGCTGCCTCTGGTCTGTTGGAGAAAGGGTTCATTAAGCAAAAGCAAAGGTGCAAGAGATCTTTTGCATTAACAATAACAGACAAATTATTTATTGATCCATTAACCTACATTTTTCAAAGAGGAAATGTCCAACTTAGACCATTTTTTCCCTCTGAACATAGCATCAGATTGGGGAAACAGAGGCCACAGGTGTGTGGATCAGTTGAAAGGGCTTGATAGTGCTACTTTGTAAGATTTGGTGGGGATCAGACATAGTCTGGCTAAGTAAGGATCATTTGCATACTGATTTCCATCATTTAATTTCTTCAAGTATGTATTTTAAAAATGTAACCAAATGATTCATTAGAAGAAAGTTTGGTGGAGTCTGGATTGCCTGTTTTGTGTATAATAAAGTGTGTACCTTAAATTATATAACACCACCTCATTTTCTGGGCATTATTTCCTAATTTTTAATGTTTCAGGTTTTAACTGGTCATTTTATATTTCCAACTCCAATACTGATTTAAAAAAAAGAGGGGTGAATAAGTACATATGGTAAATGAAGTTTCATTACTTTCAGGAGCAAAGTATCATAAAAAAAAAAAAAAGGACAAAGAAGTCAAGCATTAAAGCCCTTGCATGTATTAGAGGGCCTTAGACAATTATTAGAAAGTGTTAATATGGAAGTTATAGCAAAATCATTTGTTGAATAACTTTTAGTTTGGAATTTTAAAAATTGTTTTAATGTGCCTTGGCATCTTGAAAAAAAAAGTGTATGATCTATGTTCAGTGTTAACTTGGTCAGTTTACATTGTATTTATTACGCTTGCTGAAAAATCAAGTTTTAGGGAAGAAAAATGGATTGGATTATTTTAGGGTAGAATGAAGAACTTTGTTTACATCAAATTGATATAATTACAGAGTCAGTGATTCCTTTTTGCTAGTGCTAGTTTGAAATTGTGATAGATCTGATTTCCAAAATAAGTAACTTTATTAAAGTAGTGAAGTATACTATGTACTTGATTAAAAACCATTTTGTCTTGCAGTGGGTCCTGTTTCACGAAGGAAATCTATCCTTATGACACAATCAGGCAGTTTCCTTTTTCTATATATTTGAATCCTATATAATTCTATATATGTCATATATATATAGGATTTTAGATTCTAATCTTTAATGGTCATTAAAAAATTTTTCCTAAGCATTTAATAGATCTAGAATAATTTTACCTTTTAAAAAGTACTAATATACATCAAAATTTGTAGCAAATAATTACTTTGTAAAACTTAATGAGTTACTTGATATTATGGATTTAAATTGTGTTGAAATCCTTATTTGAATTTACTTGGATGCTTTACATTAGAAGGTACATATGTTATATATATGCTAACAATTGTGAATCATTGCATTTGGTTCACTTAAAAACTTGGGAGTTCTAAGTGAAGAAAAATCTGCTATTTTTAGGGCAGATTTTTTTTTTTTAAGGCTGGCTACAAATGGTTAACTTGTTTTGAACTATTGAATGCCATTTAAATTTCTGCCATTCTACTAGAAAATTATGGGATTCACCTCTTCAAAAGATAGGTTAAAATGGATTATACAAAGTCTGATGACCATATTATAATTAGAAAGAAGACTAATGTTAAATGAACTTTTCCGAAAGACTTTTTGTGTTTTTTAAAGCTTTTCTTTTTCTGGACTCTGCTTGCTTGTTCAGCAAGCATTCCTAAATGAACCACTACTTACTAAATTAGTTCTTCTTAAGGTATCTATTTCTAAAATTACCTACTTGAGAACATGAAGGATGTTTCAGAAGTATCATGAAGCAAAGATCCAGTCAGAGCGTTACAGGGTAAACATGGGGTTTTTAGAAGTCTGTATTTAACAGGTGCATTATGATTGGTGGCATTCTTATTTTGAATTACAACAGCATTGCTCAGGAAATCAGTATTTTTCTTCCACGTATGTGCATATTGCACTGTTAGATCAGAGAACTATCTGAATGCTTTATTTAATTCTTTTTATGTATGCAGATACTATAAATCTTTTGTATAATGTATTTTATACAAAGGCAAAATGGAATTGTAGAACATTGTTAGCATGAACATCTGTAAAACTGGTTTTTAAAACTTTTTGCCCTTATTTTTCATATTTTAAAAGATATGCAAAATGTAATAAAGTTTCTATTTTATTATTCAGTCTAAAATGGAAGCTGGTGAATTTAATTGAATAAAAAACAAATGTTTTCTCCTCTTCTATCAAACTCTTTGATGTAGACATACTGTGTAAGGTAGATAGAATTGCCAAAGGTTTACCAATTCATATTTCCCCCTTGTTATACAGAAATAAAATCCACTGGGTTATTTATAAGACATAAATGAAAACAAATGTCAGATGGGTGTTCTTTGGATGTACTTCGGTAACAGGGAAGAAGACTTTAACAGGCATGGTCCACTGCTGCTTAGCAAGCTGTGGGTCACATGTTTAGCACCATGATCTAAATGTAAATTTTATCACGAAACAACCTTTCCACTTCAATGATATTTTTCAAAATTACCAGTAGCAAAAAGAACTGAAAAAGCTGTTTGAAGTTTTTATTTATTTAATGGAGGAATTTGTGATGTAATTCTTTTTTTCCCCTTAAAATTGTATTTAAGCTCACTTTTTAATAAAAAGTTTTTACTAACTCCAGAGCCTTTAAGTATATTAAGGCAAAGCCATTGACACTTTACATTTGAATGTGGTGGGGGTAGAAAGGTTAACAAAATCTTCCAAATTTCTTAGTATTCTCTTGTATCCATTGTCAGTCCATGATAGCAGTGGTCACACTAATACTACACTATCTGCCAAATCTCTTCATTTGTTAACATGATTTTAATCACCTAGAGTTTTCTTTTGTGGGTTTATGTCATACTTGCTCAATAAATAGTTATTTCACTACATAAAATCTGTATTAACAAATCTGTTTTCTCATATATTTAAGTAGGTTCAAAATAAACCATGTTTATATAAAACAAAAGGACACAAAATTGTTTTGTAAGAATTTAATATGTAAACAGGAAAATAAGCATTATAGCAACAAAACCATTTGGCCTATTAATACAGCAATTTTTTTTTTTTAAGATTTTATTTATTTGACAGAGATCACAAGTAGGCAGAGAGGCAGGCAGAGAGAGAGGAGGAAGCAGGCTCCCCGCCGAGCAGAGACCCCAATGCGGGGCTCGATCCCAGGACCCTGGGATCATGACCTGAGCCGAAGGCAGAGGCTTTAACCCACTGAGCCACCCAGGCGCCCCTAATACAGCAATTTTAAAGACACTTCACCAACAAGTACTTTTTTATATACAGGAGGCTACCTCTGCATTGAAGTTTATCTTCTTACGGAATAACTAACTTCACAGTCTCAGATTTTAAGCCAGAAGGACAAGATCCATGCTGGTAAAGCAACCTGCAAATACTCCCTGTCCTCATAGTTAGTCTACTTTCAACTTATAAAAAGAGGAAGACAGTGCACTTAAGGCAGATGGCTGGGGGCTCCTGAAGCAAATCCCTGCCCAAAGGGGCTGTCTTACCATCTGTGGACTAAAACTGGAGGCAAAACTGAAAGCTAGGAAAATAAATACCTGTATCTTAAGTGCATCTGACTGATTCACAGGGTCATCTGCAGAGTTACACTGAAGCAGGTAAACAGAACCGTTGAGATCATATTTCTATAAATTAAATGGTATTTGGCTAAAGTACTAAGGAGGTGAGAGAATAAAACATCAATGTTTTATTTAACAATCCTAAGTGACTATTTGCCCATTACAACTAGAAACTTTAAGTCTAGTAGGTTGCTGTTTTAACATGGACTTTCTTTTGTTTTCCATTTAGAATGTTTAAAATTTCCTAGAAGCTTATTTCAACAAATAATTCACATGTGATGGGCACACTGAACTAACAATGGTCCTCACCCACCTTGAATAATCTGAGGAAGTATTAAAATTGAAAGTGATGTTTTTCCTGAGAAAGTCATGTTTCAAAATGGCACAAGACATAAATTTTCTCCAGTCCTTCCCTCCAGAACATAAGATGGGAAAATCAGTATAGAATAGTTTGTGAGGACAACATGCTTGTTTTTCAAAACTGCTTGTTTTCAGTCACTTAACGAAGCTACCAGTTTTCAGAGGGTGAGAACTAAGTTTAAGAAGTGATCATTTCTATAAGGTATGAATGAACACATATGGCAAATTTCAGTTAGTGTGTAAGCAATTTTTATAGGAAGTAGTGTACAGGTGGAGAAACTAAGGCACAGAAAATTTAACCAAGCTCATTTTCAAGGTTGAGTCTATAGTAAAGGTAGAAACAGAATCTAGGGCTTTGATTCTCAAGGTTAGAAGGTAATGGGACTATCTTCCCAAAAGGGAAAAATAATCTTCTTTGTTCTTTTTGGTAGAGAATATTAAGAAATCATTTAAAAATATATAATATTAATTCCCTTGGAAATCTTTGGCATTTGTGTGTCTTTGGATGCTGGGGGGTCTAGGTATTTTACTCTGCCAAGATATTAAAAGTCAGGGGAGCCAGTTTTTAATCAAAACAAAAAAGATTAATCTTAACTTTAAAATGACCTGAGTTTTATTCTGCACTGTTCTATAAATCAATTGGATAACTGAGTCCTGTGAAATTTAACAATGGCCATGACAACTCACAGATTTTGTACACATGCATTCTGCAGTGAGATTTATACGACTAGAACTTTCTCTATACTTTTGTAAAGTACAAAATTAGGTATCTAATTTTTCATAAGCCCAGCTATTCAAAGATCAAACTTAATGACAGTGAGATGATTATATGTTAAATGGCATTGAGTTGGCTCCAAATTCGAGTACTTTTTTAGTATTCATTCCAGGTTTTTGTACGGACTAAGATGTGACCTGGGAAATTCATGAAGTTCAGAGTGGCATTTTTCCCTGTATGTTTTTGATCACAAAACTCCTAATCTCATAAAATATGCAATTGTAAGAGCTCCAGTAGGGTTTTGTAGTCATAATGCAGCACAGAACAGACCATGCAAAAGTAAAAGATAAAACTATTTTCAAGTTTCTTTGTTTTTAAAGTGCTCTTTGTGCAGTATCATTACATCAACTTCCAGACTACAGAAATTCACTATAATGACTAGTAATAGTTTTACAACAGATCGAGTTCCATAAGAGTAATTTGTTCAAGTATGAATACATAGATTAAAAAATGCAAAAACTCTGGGCACACTGAAATCCCAGTGATAGAAGAGAAATCCACTTGAATACATAAGACGGATGACGGGGTGTTGAGAAGGAAATGTCAGAGTATCAGAGACTGATTGGTAAGGTAAGTAGTATGTAAACTCAAAGTGGTTCTGAGTATTTTGACAGCAAGTATCTGCCCAGCAAAAGAGGAACAAAAATATAATATTCCTTATCAGAAATAGAAAACAAGTCTGTCCAAATGTTCAGAAGTGGTATCATCAAGATATTCTTGGAGAAATTTCAAAGCTAATAGGTTGCTTCATCCATGTTGTCGTCACTGTCTGCACCAAAATCATCTCCATCTTCAAAGTATGAATTAATGTAGTCATTTTCCTAAGTGAAATGATATATTCTTCAGTAAACATTAAAATAAGTGAGTAGTAAGGTCATTATTAAACAATATAATGTAGGCTGTCCCTTTAAGTTTCTAAATATCAAGTAATAAGAAAACATAGCAGGCTTTTGAAAAGTCTCTGCTATTTCATCTGCTTAAAAAATACATTGGTTTTTCATTCCCATCTACCTGTGCTGCTTTCCACAAGACCATCACCTCCTACAATTTTCAGGCACCAACTAGTTAAGAGAAAATGAAGGAATGTCCATGACACTTGAGTAGAATCATTCATTACACCTCAGGAGGACGATCTATGGTTTAGTTACCTAAACCACTAAACACTCCAAACAAATGTACAGACACTCAAGAAACAAAGCCAATTTACATTAACATTCATTAAACACCAGAACTGAGGTTTTCAGTCACAGTGTGTAACAGAGCATAAGTAGAGGGATTTTTGCTTCCTGCCAAAAAGCAAGCTTGATACCAAATGAAACCTAGAAAATGCCATATTCCATCTAGGACCCCTCAGTTTCCTTGAGGTTAAGAGTAATTAAGTTCCTGGGAACATTTCAATTATCAAGACTGGGGAAGACTCTTATTCATGTAAATGTTTCCCGATATTTCTGTGCTTTTTGTCAAAAATTTAAAAATCCATTTTGGATATGGATTAAAAGATATTTAAGAGAGTTATTAACTAATTGCAGTATATGGGATATATCTGGATTTTGACTGGGATGAACAATAAATTTTTTTGAGACAATTAAAAATATTTGAATATTGGGGGCGCCTGGATGGCTCAGTGGGTTAAGCCTCTGTCTTTGGCTCAGGTCATGATCTCAGGGTCCTGGGATCAAGCCCCGCATCGGGCTCTCTGGTCAGCAGGGAGCCTGCTTCCCCTTCTCTCTCTGCCTGCCTCTCTGCCTACTTGTGATCTCTGTGTGTCAAATAAATAAAATCTTTAAAAAAATTTGAATATTGGCTTAATATTTGATGATATTAAGGAAATATTTCATCATGTTAGGTATAATAATAATATTGTCATGTTGTTAAAGGGCCCTTATTCTTTAGTACATACTGAAATATTTATGGGATGAAATGATACAATGCCTGGGTTTGCTTTGTAACAATCCAAGGTGGATGGGAAATGGAAGTCAGGGGATAGGAATGGATTGGATGAATGAATGAGTGGTTGAAAGAATGGCTATACATTGATGATTGTTAAAGCTGGGTGATAAGTCCACGGGTGTTTATTTTACTTGTCACTAGATTTTTTTACTTCATTGAAATCTACCATCAAAAAATTATTCTCTACATCTCCACTCTCTATAGCAAGAGTTATGATAAAGTAAGAAGTAGAGACGATTCTCAAAAGAAGGTCATCTGGATGTCAGCTTTTTTAGTACCTGCATGGCGGGATTTTTTTTTTTACATATAAATTTATATAAATAATGCAAGATAACTTATATTCAGATACAGATTTTATTACTTTGTCTTCCCTGACACTGTAAGTTTCTGTATCCAGTAAGTTTCCATAGCATCCCCAGGAAGATGGCCTGGTTTCTCTGGTGCCAAGAAATCCAGTAACATCTGGAAGCCTGGCTGAAGCCTTGGGACTAGTGTACAGGGGAGGGGTGCATGGTCGAGAGTTCAAATGAGACCACTTTGTAAATGAGTTGGAAGGGATACTTCACTATTCCAAAGTCAAGCATATGCAACTTTTGCTTTAGACATGAACACTTCCAAGTACATTCAGTGATTTACCTTAGGTAATTTTGTGATGTTAATAATCAAACAGGTACAAAGTGAGAACTTGTTGAAACTGATGGCTTAAGTGGTCCTTGGCTTTCATTTGAACCCTTGCTTTTTCCTTTAATTACAATATTCAAAAGACTGAAGAAAGAAAAGGTCTGCGTTTCTTTAATTTGACAGAGGTGTTACCTAGATAATTTGCTCCATTTACTCTTCAAAAACAATGCTTATCAAACCATCAATATGTCAAGTTAATTAACATGAATTTTTCATTAATTAACTGCTAAAAAGCGCCAAGAGTAAGACTTTAAGTCTAGAAAGTCTTTAACTGAGCTCCCCTCTTCATCCCTCACCCAGACTCATATTCAAAACATGTATCCTTTCTCTACTAAAGTGGAAAGTTATTTTTTTTTTAATGAAATGTATTTATGTAAACTGTGTTTAGTACTTTGCTAAGGCCTAACACAGAATTCTGGAATTACTAGAATCCTGATGTTTGCTATTATTAGGGATGATCTTAATTTCAACAGAGTTCACCTCAAGCAGACTTTATAAAGAGAGCATTCCAAAAGCTAGTCTTTTCTAGGAAACAGGACGCTACTCACTCAAAGATAATAGCATGCCACGATCTCCAAGACCAGTTGTGATACCAAAAATGTCTTCAGATATTACCAACTATATCTTGGAGGGCAAAATCACCACTGGTTCATAGCAACAAGCTTTCACGCATGATTTAACCACAGTTCCTTTCAATCCAAGCAACTGAGCTTTCTAAAATACAGATACGATAAAACTACCCCACTGCTTTAACCCTTCAAAGGGTACCCACAGCACTCAGGATAAAGTCATATTGCTCAGCCTGGTATTTAATATTTGTCTTCAGCTTTGTCTCTCCAAGTCCCCTACTTGAACTCTCTAGTCCAGTCATTTTGACTTACCTGGTCAATTACACTATTAGCGCTACACTCTCATTACCGGCAAGCCTTCTCCGCCCACTTTCCTTTATCTGCAAATCTCCTCCAGTCCATTTCTCATCTTGATCTGATTAAGTCTTCAGATTGTCTTCTTTGAGATACCTTTTTTCACATCACTAAAATGGAGTTTGGTGCCCCTCTTATGTACCCTTATGGCATCCTATACTGTATCACACCATAGTATTATTCAGTGTATTATAACTGTCTCCTCTCTTGTGTGTCTCCCCACTACACCAATATCCTTGATGAGAGAACTGTATTTTGATATTGATATTTGATATTGATTTGATATTTGATTTTGATAGTTGATATTCCCCTTGCCTAGTACAATTCCAAGCATATGTATAGCATACAATTAGTGCACAGTGAATGAAAAAAAAAATAAGGACTAATAGGTATTTATAGGGCAACTAAAATTTTGGATAGGGATTGTAGAGAGAAAAGGAAATCCAGGGGAAGGAGTCTGAAGAATACTGACATTTAAAGATTAGAAAGAAGAGAACCCAAAACAGACCATGAAAAGGTATCAGAAACAGGAAAAAAACAAGAAGTGTTGTGTCCCCCAAACCAAGAAAAGCAACAATGTTTGCCTATGTCTTGGCACACAGCACAATGCCTGGCATAGAGTTGATGCCATAATTGCCTTTTAACAATGAAGTTGTGAGCAGTGTTAAATGTTGCAGAAAAGTGAAATCAGGACTAAAATTTATCTATTGGTGAACTTGATGGCAATAATTTCCATAGCATACAGGTGGAAATCAGATGAAAAGAACTAAAGAGAGGAGGGTGGGGGAGCGAGCAAGTGAAGCCAGCTGAACAGCTTTCCAAAAGATAGCAGGACACTTGGGAATGTGGGGAACATACTTCATCATGAGAGATGAACATGTTTTAATGCATGAATGGAAGAGATGAGTAGGAAGAGACTGAAAATATGAAAGGGGAAAGGACATAGGATGATGGACCCCCAAAAGGAAGGACAATTAACTCTAAATATAATGAAGACTATTTCTTTCACTAAAAAACAGGAGGAGGAGGAAAGACATTTAGTTTGAAGGCAGAGGACATGAAATCAAGGGAATTTCTTCTTGATAGCTTCATTCTCTGTATAAAGGGGTTATTATCTGCTAAGAGTGAAAGGAAAAGATGTCAAGGAGAGGGATTAAAAAAAAAAAGAGAGATCACCTAAAATAATTGCTGTAGACAGATGATAAGAGAAACACAGAGAACGTGTTAGTCAGCAAAAAGGGGCTAGTGAGTGTTGCTTTAGTAGCATCAGTTTCTGGCATTCCTCAGAAAAGCCCAACAGGTGGTTTGGAGGGAAAAGGGGAGACAGTGGAACTGATCGAAGGTTACCTTGATCTCAAGTGTGTGCTGGGAGCATACAGGAAGACAGTAATGGCAAGAAAGCAGTTAAAGGGTGAGCAAGGATCTAGGCCCTTTAGGGAGGGAGATTAAGACAGGGAATGAGTAAAGGGGAAATAGAGAATCAGAGGTCTGGCAGTCTCAATCACATCAGAGTGCAGGAATAAAAAAGTGAATGATCTGCAAAGAAAGTTGGACACAATATGATATTTTAAATTTTAAAATGTTTAAAATTTATCTGAAAGAATAAAGAATACTCAGGAAAATTCTTCCCTAGAAATAACAAAAAATGAAAAGCTTCTATTAACTGGAACAGCAGAGTGATGGTTCAAAACTAGGTCCCAGACATACATCTAAGCAGAAGTGGCAATCTAATAGCTGATACAGCGGAATTGCAAATCAATGAAGAAAGCGAATTATTTAATAAATGTGGTTAGCAGCTGGCCAGCCATTTGGAAATAGATAAAAATGGATCCAAACCTCTCTCTTTACACCAGTATAAATTCCAAAACAATCCAAAATTTAATATAAGTGAATTAAAGTATATAATAAAGACTTCGGAGATATAGCACTTTCAGATAAAGAATAGATTTAGCGTCATGTGGGAAGCTGAAATGGAGTGAAGACAAAGTTCAGTGCCATGGAGAAGAAACTCCCAGCTTAGGGTTACTTCATGAGGTACGTACTAAGTCCCAAAGAGGCTGTGGCCAACAAAGTTACCCTACTAAAAAGCACCCTGATTGGCTCTAGTTTATTTTGAAATGCACCATGTTTCTAGAAGTTAGAAATCCCAAATCCAAACCACTAAGTTGTAACTCAGATACTGGAGGTTAGATCATACCTCTTCTCTGCCAGGGTCCACATGCACTTCGGGGTTTGAAATGCGATGGTATGGCAGGGGTTTCCTCTTCAGACCCTAAATGACTAAGTCCTTAATTACAGTAATGGCAGATTTAAAATTTTATGTAGATAAACCTTCAACTAATCTGATCGATTTGCTTCACTTGTAGCCTCCCACTTACAAAGTTGCCTGTCAAGTTCCTCTTACCTCCCAGATTCAGTTTGGTATCTTGATTTCAATGTTAAAGTCATTCTCTTGATACTAAGGAACTGATACCAGTGATGATGACATACCCCTCATTCCCACTGACTTGGTTCTGGTTTGTTATTTTGACTATATAGCACATATCTGACTCCTCAGTAGAGAACCCTTAATAAAGTTCCTAAGTTTACCTCTTCTTGCTCTTCTTCATCATACTCCTCTTGTTCTGCGGCGTCATCATCGTCCTCCTCATCGCCTTCTTTACTCTTCTCTTTGCCGCCTTCTTTCTCTTCGTTTTCCTCATCTGATTTTTCACCATCACCTCTCTTTTCCAGTTCCTGGTATAAAGGAACTTCATTAGTTTAAGTGGAACCCACTAGACTTTGACCTCCCTGCTCAGCTTTAAGAAAACACAGTTACCCATCACCTTATTCTAATCCTCCAGGCCACTACCTAGGAAACTGTGAGTTCACTCAACAAAGGAAGAACTCTCTGTCCTGTCATTATACTAGTGTTTTCATTGAGTTTCTAACTTCATAAGTGGGTCTCAGGGATGGCTCAGTATCAACTCTAAGCACAATGCTTTATTTTCACGATTTCTGTCTTACCTCCCCCTTTTTTTTTTTTAAGATTTTATTTATTTATTTGACAGAGAGAGAGAGGTCACAAGTAGGCAGAGAGGCAGGCAGAGAGGGGCAGGGGGAAGTAGGCTCCCTGCCCAGCAGAGAGCCTGATGCGGGCCTCGATCCCAGGACTCTGAGATCATGACCTGAGCCAAAAGCAGAGGCTTAACCCACTGAGCCACCCAGGCGCCCTTACCTCCTTCTAACACACTGAATTGATTGAGTTCATAGAGAGAAACTTTCAGAAGGCTATTTTGTTATCTTTCCAACATAAAAGGAGAAAAGAGAATGTAATGGCAACCTTTCAAAAATGTCTACATTGTATGTGTATATGTATATATGTAATTATTTAAAAAGTAAGCACTATGCCCAACATGATTTGAACTCACCACCCTGACATCAAGAGTCGCATGCTCTACCAACTGAGCCAGTCAGGTGACCCTATGTTAGTACTCATAATTAAAGCACAGGATCACTTTAGCTAAGATATGTTGTTCTTAAACAATAAACAGAACATGAATTTCTATAGCTGCAAATGCTCCATCCTATTATATCTGCTTTGTAGATTACATATAAAGAGAAAACACATTTTGTATTTGGAGTGACTACAATTTAGTTATTCCTTTACTGGCTCTTAAATACTTATTTTTAAAATCCTTTTAATTATATTCAAGTTTGAATTTAAGGAAATCAAAGCAATAAAAACAGTACATCAAAAAGATTCTATTTCTAATCAAAATTTAAGTTCTGGGGCACCTGGGTGGCTCAGCTGGTTAAGTATCTGCTGTTGGCTTAGGTCATGATCCCAGAATCCTGGGATCCAGCCCTGTGTCGGGCTCCCTGCTCAGCTTCTCTCTCTCCCTCTCCCTCTGCCTGCTGTGTGTGTGTATGTCTCTCTCTGTCAAATAAACAAATAAAATCTTTAAAAAAAATTCAAATTCCACTTTTTTACCTCATTCCACTGAGGCAGAACAAATAAAACAAAGGTAAAAGACATAAGATGATTTATCTTCACACTGACTCATGTTGCCTAATATGAGTTATTACCATAATGCATGCAATTTTTCAAATTGACAATCCCTTTGGAAAATCGCAAGTAAACAAAATAGTGTTTATAGATATATCTTTGGAAGTGTCTACAAATACACACACCCACACCCACATATAATGATGCTATGCTGACATTAACATATGGAGTCTTTTCTATTTTAATCTAATTACAGTAAAGAGGTCTACGACCCATAAATTTGTGTAGTTACAAGGGAATTGTAGTGCTGTACTTATTAAGCTCTGTGCAAGGTATATACTCTATTTGAAAAATCCTGCTATTAGCTATTATTTCTAACTAGCAATAAACATATTTAAACCAACTATGGAGAATGTTTTTATTTTTTATTTTAAAAAATATTTTATTTATTTATTTGACAGAGAGAGAGAGAGAGCGCGCAGAGGGAGCAGGTAGAAGGAGAAGCAGGCTCCCCGCCAAGCAAGGGTGCCCAATGTGGGGCTTGATCCCAGGACCCCGGAACCATGACCCAAGCTGAAGGCAGATACCTAATGACTGAGCCACCCGGATGTCCCTGGAACATGTTTTTAAAATACAAAAATCATTCACTGCTCTGTAGGTCTAGGAAGTCTTTATTTCTATTACTGTCATTTCAAATATTTTTAAAAAATAACAACTTTATTTGTATTACATAGGCCTAAGTCAAACCCATAAATACTTAAATCGCTTAACTACAGTAGATTTATGAAACTTAAAACAATGATCTCAGAGCCACACACATTGTCTCATTACTTTTTTCTTTGTGTGCTAAGCTACTGATTTTGGTTTGTCTACTTTTTAGTCTCCATTTTCTCCTCTGTGAGATTTAACTATTTACCCACTATTACCTTACAGATTCGTTTTAAGAATAATGAGATACCACCTCACACCAGTCAGAATGTCTATAATTAACAAGTCAAGAAATGACAGATGCTGGTGAGGATGCAGAGAAAGGGGAACCCTCCTACACCGCTGGTGGGAATGCAAGCTGGTGCAACCACTCTGGAAAACAGTGTGGAGGTTCCTCAAAAAACTGAAAATAGAGCTATCCTATGACCCAGCAATTACACTACTGGGTATATATCCTAAAGATACAAACCTGGTGCTCCGAAGGGGCACGTGCACCCAAATGTTTATAGCAGAAATGTCCACGATAGCCAAACTATGGAAAGAACCTAGATGTCCATCAACAGATAAATGGATCAAGAAGATGTGGTATATATACACAATGGAATACTATGCAGCCATCAAAAGAAATGAAATCTTGCCATTTGCGATGACGTGGATGGAACTAGAGGGTATTATGCTTAGCGAAATAAGTCAGTCGAGAAAGACAACTATCACATGATCTCCCTGATATGAGGAAGTGGAGATGCAATGTGGGGGGGTTGGTGAGGTAGGAAAAGAAAAAATGAAAGAAGATGGGATTGGGAGGGAGACAAACCATAAAAGACTCAATCTCAAAAAACAGACTGAAGGTTGCTGGAGGGAGGGTGGACAGGAGAGGGCGGTGGGGATATGGTCATTGGGGAGAGTATGTACTATGATGAGTGCTGTGAAATGTGTAAACCTGGCGATTCACAGACCTGTACCCCTGGGGATAAAAATACATTATATGTTTATTAAAAAAATAAATAAATAAATTTAAAATAAAAAAAAAAGAATAATGTGATGAACACAATGTGAAAACACTTCGCAAACAGTTAACTTATAGAGAGGGAATAGTTATTCCAGTTTAAATAATACGCAGCCAACCTATAGAGTTTCCCATAAGTCAAGCAGACAGAGGCTCAAATATTAGTTTGCTGCTATCTGATTATTCACACATGAGATTTGACTGTTTGTTACTTTCTCTCCATCTGCAGGTTTTTTGGGTTTTTTTTTTAAGATTTTTATGTATTCATTTGACAAGAGATCACAAGTAGGCAGAGAGTGGGGGTGGAGGGATCAGGATCCCCGCTGAGCAGAGATCCTGAGCGTGGCTTGATTCCAGGACCTTGGGATCATGACCTGAGCCCAAGGCAGAGGCTTTAACCCACTGAGCCATCCAGGCACCCCATCCACAGTTTTATTATATTAAAACCTGCAACTACTTTTGCTGAAGAAATGAACAATAAGAGAGTCATCCAGAAGCTAATTTTGCTCGTTAACAGAGAGATAAAAAAAAAAAAGCTAACTCATTTAATTTTCAGATTTAAAACTTCAGTTTTAACATGTGCAAAATGAAAAAGGTGTTTAAATGTAGGAAATCAGAAAGCACAATTTGTTCTGATGAGAAATCACATTCAGATCAATCCTCCTTATAGCACATGTCATCTTAGCAACTTCTTTCCAGGAAGCTTTAAGAAGAGACAGTTGCTAGTTCTGCAACCTTTCCATCATTCCATCATGGTTAAACCTGACAGTTATAGCTATTCCCTCAATATCCTTCTGCCATTATTTTCAGATACGTTATCTCTGGCTCAAGCACCGGCCAAGTTATCACAGAGCTGTGCCAACTTGACCAGGCAAGTAAAAGTTTCAAAGCCTTGACCTCCTTATCTGTAAGTAAGGAAGAAAAATACCTATCTCTCCTTGTTGTTATGAAGTCTTCAGGACATAAGGTATGTAAATATCTTTCATCAAAGAGCCTGGTACATAATAAGCTATCATTATCATCATCATTACCATCAGTAGTATCTGCAAGGACAGTGGGAATACATTGACATAACCTCCATGGAGAGTGGTCTGTCAATATTTATCCATATTATTTGATACACATAACTATTGACCCAAGAAATCCACTTCAAGAAATCTACTCTATAGATGTAAAATGACATACTTAATATAAATTCACTATAGCACTGTTTATAATAGCAAAACTCTAGATGAAACATGGCCATCAATACAATACTGGTTAAATAAATTATGGTTCATTCTTACAGTGCAGCCAAAAAAGAAAAAAAAAATGAGGCAAACACTATACAGACTAACATAGAGCCATCTCCATTGATTACAAGTGATAACATGAAAATGCAGAAGAGTATAATATGCTAGCTTTTGTCATGAAAAAGAAAAAGAAAAAATCTGTTATTTGTTATACATAAAATATTTCTGGAAGATCCATCTATAAGAAACTGATAATACTGGTTGTATAAGAGGGGAACTAGATGGTTAGGGACAGGGATGGGAGGGCAAATTTTCAGTTTATTAACCTTTTGGATATTTTACCTTTCTATTTTTGAAATATTAAAAACAATGAAGGTATAAAAGTAGTTCCGTAAGATCTACTTTTTTCTCAATAGAATCTTCTATACTTACCAAAGACAGAAAAAAAAGCACTAATAAAGTACATGTGTAAAAATAGGAAAAAAAAAAAAAAAACAACCCTGAGACTTTTTTTTTTTAAAGAAATACATTTTAGGTATGTAACTTGTGTTTCTTTCCCATATGTAATTCTAGTATAAGGGGAAAGTAGTGATACCTGGGAAAGGAAGTAGGTGACAGAAGGTAAGGTACGTTGACAGGTAAGTGGTAAAGAAGGACAGGATGGAGCTTTTTTATATCCCAGCCAACAATGTTCAAATCTTTCCAGTTACCCCGTGTGCTGGGCTTGGTTCTGCCAAATCCACATATTATCAAAAGTGAGAGAAGGTGGAAAGACTAAAAAAGGTGAAAGAAGGCATCAGACTTTTTCAGCTTGCTCAGATAGCAAGAAGAAAACCTTACCTCGATTTTTTTCAACACATCTGCAGTATTAGTGAGTGAAACGCCTTTGCTTGTATCTTTCGCCTTTTCGGATTTGGGGCCTGCTGAAGTAAAACCACTGTTAACACATATTTCTGTAACAGTAACTCTGCATTATGTTTTTCTTTTTGCCTCTTCATATGCTGCCTAGCATAGTGATATGTCATGGCGGACAGTCACATAATTTGCAGACAGAATTAATTTTCTTAAATAAAAATAAAAATAATTTTCTTAAATAAAAATCGTATTTCTTAAATAAATAAAGAATAACTGAGTCAGCAGGCCTAACCAATTTTCCATGATGAGGAGTAAATGATAATCACTTAAAGGATGTTTTCTAACACTATAACCAGATATATTTTTACCAGTACTGAATATCTGTACTGGAAAGTAATGTTATTAAGGCCTACACTGACTACTAAAATGTTACCTAAGGTAGAAGCATGAGAGGACCAGAGAAAGACTCTCACAAATATATCATCCGCACTGGCTTCCTGCTCACTGATCAGTGTATTTTATTTTAACTAGAGCAATTCAACCAGGTTTGGAAAATAAAAAACAAGTGCAGAATAAATATACATTTGTCAATGGTTAAAGAAATGAGGAAGGAGTTACACTCATGCAACATAAGCCTCATCTTTGGAATAAAGATTAAAATGGTTAAACTGAACGTATCTGTTACATGATCTGAAAACTCAAAGCAATGTAAATAAAAAGTTTTAATGGCTTTTGGATTTTTTTAAAGCCATATAAAAAATCATGCATTAGAGGCTATTCTACAACCACAGGGAATGGAGAATTATTTCACATATAGATCCAGCCAGTCAGTTACCAAGGCATTATGATATGCTACCAAACTGTCCCATTGTGATCAAAAAGTATTATAGTCCTTTCCCCAAATCAAACTAAATACCTAGACATTACTTGGCAACAGAGGAAAATATGATTCCGAAAGATGTAATTTCGTTAAAGATTAACATTTAACCTACAGAAGAACACATTTCTAGATTGTGGTGGATGACCCATAACTGACAGAATTATAATTTACTATGTTATACCAAATTGCCCCTCAGGGAGTCACTGAGCTCAGAACCCCAACATATATATTTGTGACATTTTGCTCAGAAAAAAGGTAACAGTTAGATTTAATAATGGGTAACTTTCTCTGTTCCCCTTGACGATAAAAACTGTTTAATTTGAACTGTAGCACATAAAATATAGTATCATATATGAACTAGATCTCAATATATATTATAATATAGATGCTAGAAAACATTAGGGTAAGGACCTATTTTAGCCAGAGCACTTCCATCCAGGTTAAACAATAACCTTGTTGTTTAACCCTTAAACTGTCCCTGTCCCCCTTCCCCAAGGGACTTACTTAAAAACAAGTCCCGGAAACCAGTCCCAGGTAACAAAGCCTAAATACAAGGGTGGGTCAGGCCAGGTGGAGACATCCGGATCAGTAGGGGGTGGCATACTGTCTCCCTAGTTACCAAGGAGTATGGGCCCCGCCCCTTGGGGCACCTTTTGGGCGCCAATTCTGACCAAGGTGATAGGCTAATTCAAATATCTACTAGGGTAAATTGTAATTCAATTGGTCACTTATGTGTGACCTAACATGACTGTGCAGCTTTCTCTGTGTGTTACAATTTCATTGGCCACCTGTGCGTGGCCAGGCCCAACCACATGGCCTTTGCCCTTAAAAGCTAGTCTGTGAAGCAGAGAGAGGTTGCCCTCTCTGTAAGAGGTGCGGCCCCGAACATTCGGTTTGATTCTTGATGCTTGGTGTGAAATAAAGCTTTGCTTGACATTCGCTTTGTATCAGTCTTGCTCCTTTATTCACGGACCCATAATTGGGGGACCTAACAATTAGCTAAGAATGTAATTTACTCACATCATGAAGTCTTTTTCTCTAAGAATCTTCTGTTGAATTATTTAAGTTTCCTAACACATAAGGCTATTAATTGGGTATTATAGAACATGGTCAGGTAAATAAACTTATTAAAAACTATTGATCTCTTGGGGCACCTGGGTGGCTCAGTCGGTTGAGCAGCTGACTCTTGATTTTGGCTCAGTTCGTGATCTCAGGGTCTTGGGATTGAGCCCCATGTCAGGCTTGACACTCAGCAGCAAATCTGTTTCAGGATTCTCTCTCTTCCTCTGCCCCTCCCCCTGGCTCACTCTCTCTCTCAAAGAAATAAATCTTAAAAATTAAAAAAAAAAAAAAAACACTACTGATCTCTTAACTAAGAAAGTCAGTTGCTGAAAGGCCACTAAGCATCTTTTGCTACTTATTAATCTGGTTTATATAATCACAAATTCTTTTATGTATAACTGGGAGAGAAGGGTCAAATTACCAAAATTTGTTGGGATGCTTGGGTGGCTCAGTTGGTAGAGTGTCTAACTCTTGGTTTTGGCTCAGGTCATGATCTGAGGGTTGTGAGACAGAGCCCTGAGTTGGGCCACGTGCTCAGTGGGGAGTTTGTTTGGAATTCTCTCCCTCTCCTTCCCCCTCTGCCCCTTTCCCAACTCACGTGGTTTCTCACTCTCTTTCTAAAATAAATAAATCTTTTTAAAAAATTGCCAAAATTTGTTAAAAGACTGTTTTAACCCAGAAATATTAATATGCATTTTTTTTATCTTTGGCCAAATACATGCATATATTTGAATTTTATTTTATTTTTTTTCTGTTCTTTCAATACCTGCCATTAGCTGGTTCTTCAAGAAACAAAGTTTTTCAGTCATTGTCTTTTTGGGTACTGTTTACTTTCACGTAAATCAGTGGAGGTCATTTTAACAAAAGAGAGAGGGAGGGGGTAGGGAGAGTGTGGTGGGGTTATGGACATTGGGGAGGGTACGTGCTATGGTGAGTGCTGTGAAGTGTGTAAACCTGGTGATTCACAGACCTGTATCCCTGGGGCTAATAATACATTATATGTTTAAAAAAAAAAAAAAACATGCAAAAAATGAAAAAAAAAAAAAAACAAAAGCTCAGAATAGAAACAGAAAGTTTTATGGTTGTTGTCTTATTTTTTAACAAATGGAAATTCTGACACATTGGACATTTTTACTAATAATTGATTTGTATATAAAGTTCTAGGGATGAGCAGTAGTGTGACATGTTTGACAATATCAATTTTTCCAAATCAGATACATTCTTTTTTGGCTCTTTAAAGTCTGCTACAAATTTGTGATTCACCAAGACATAACCAGTGCATGATATTATACTGGAAAAATAATATATTTGCCTAATAAAAGCCAAAGGTACAAAAGACAGCAGATAAACTATTATATCTCAACATACTGTATTTTGGTTTTTTAAAAAAATATAATATTTTGTATTCAAGCAAGCTAAATATTCTTAAAAATTATAGTTCTGAGGTGAAACAAAATAAAAATATTTCCACTTTAAATACATATGTTAGAACTTACTGAATTATATATTTCAAATATATTAATTTTATTACATGTCAAAGATAATTCAATAGAGCTGTTAAAAGGGGAGGGGAATCTCTTTCAGAAAACAGGAGATAAAGCAATACTTCCTATTCTAAGAGGCCAACATTACCCTAATACCAAAACCAGACAAATATTAAAACAAAGGAAACAGGGGCACCTGGGTGGCTCAGTGGGTTAAAGCCTCTGCTTTCAGCTCAGGTCATGATCTCAGGGTCCTGGGCTCGAGCCCTGAATTGGGCTCTCTGCTCATCAGGGAGCCTGCTTTCCCCCCTCTCTCTCTGTCTGCCTCTCTGCCTACTTGTGATCTTTGTCTGTCAAATAAATAAATAAAATCTTAAAAAAAAAAGAAAGAAACAGAAAACCAGTATCTCTCATGAACATATAAGCAAAAATGGTCAACAAAATATTTCCATATCCAATCCCACAATGTATAGAAAGAGTAATACATCACGACCAAGTAGGACTCATCACAGGTATGTAAGGCTGGTTCAACCTTCCAAAATCAATTAACATAATCCACCACATTAATGGGTTAAAGAAGAAAAATCATGTGATCATATCAACAGATGCAGTAAAAGCATTTGACAAAATCAAACACCCATTCATCACAAAAAACTCTTAGTAAACAAGTAGAGGGGAACTTTGTAAACTTGATAAAGAATAGCTATAAAAAACCCCATAGCTACATCATACTTTATGGTGAAAAGCTTGACACTTTCCCACTAAGACTAGGGACAAGGCAAGAAAGTTCCTTCTTATCATTATTTTCAACAGATTTGGAAGGAAGAAATAAAAATGTCTTCATTCACAGATGACATGATCATCTATGCAGAAAATCTGAAGGAATGAGGCAAAAACTATGGAAATAAGTGATTGTAGAAGGGTTGCAGGAGGGGCACTTGGGTGGCTCAGTGGGTTAAGCCTCTGCTTTCAGCTCAGGTCATGATCTCAGGATCCTGGGATTGAACCCCGCATCGGGCTTTCTGCTTGGCAGGGAGCCTGCTTACCCCTCTATCTCTGCCTGCCTTTCTGCCTACTTGTGATCTCTCTCTCTCTCTCTCTCTCTGTCAAATAAATAAATAAAATCTTAAAAAAAAAAAAAAAGGAAGAAGGGTTGCAGAATACAAGGTTAATATACAAAGGTCAGTTTTGGGCTGAAAGAATGAGACAAAAACTCTGGAAACTAGTAAGTGATTATAGAAGGATTGCAGGATACAAGGTTAATACACAAAAGTCAATATATATTTCTTATATACCAAAAATGAGCAAATGGAATTTGAAATTATAAATCTGATACTACTTACATTAGCACCCCCCACACAAAATACTTAGATAAAAACCTAACAAAATATGTATAGAGTTTATATGAAGAAAACCACAAAACTCTGAAGAATGAGGTCAAAGAACTAAATAAATGGAGAAATATTCCATGTTCATGGATAGTAAGACTCAGTATTGTCAAGATGATAGTTCTTCCTAACTTCATCTTTGGATTCAATGCAATTTCAGTCAATATCCTAGTAAGTTATTTTACAGTATCAGCAAACTGTTTCTAATGTTTGTGTGGAGAGGCAAAAGATCCAGAATAGCCAACACAATACTGAAGGAAAGAACAAAGTTGGAGGACTGACAATACTGGACTTTCTTTTGTTTTATTTTATTTTATTTTATTTTATTTTAAATAGTATTGGAACAACTAAACTTCCACATGCATAAAATGAGTCTAGGTAGATCTTACACCCTTCACCAAAATTAACTCAAAATGGACCACAGCCTAAATGCAAAACACAGAACTACAAAACTCTTAAAAGATAACATAAGAGAAAATCTAGATGACCTTGAGTTTGGTGATGACTTCTTAGATATAATACCAAAGCCATGATTTATGAAAGCAATAACTGAGAAGTTGGACTTCATTAAAATTTAAAAATTCTGCCTTGCAAAAGATAATGTCAGGAGACAGAAAACAAACCACAGACTGAGAGAAAATATTTGCAAAAGACATATCTGATAAAGGACTGTGTGAAATAATAGAAAAAATATATATTGGTCTCTGTTTCTGGTTCCTGGCACAGAACTCCTAAAACTTATAATTTCTTAAGTGATAAGAACACTAGGAGCATGTTTTGTTCTAATATTTAGTCTTTGAAACTGGTTCCTAACAAAGTTCCTAATCCTTTGGAATTTACTTGGTAATAGGAGTGTCTTTTGTTCTAAGGAGGCCATTCTTGGTGGGCTCTTGGATAGCTTCAAGAGGGAGGCTGGTCACAAGACAGGACAAACTATGATTAAAAGATTGGAATTTTCAGGGGCGCCTGGGTGGCTCAGGTCATGATCCCAGGGTCCTGGGATTGTGCCCCGCATTGGGCTCCTTGCTCAGCTGGGAGCCTGCTTCCCCCTCTCCCTCTGCCTGCCTCTCTGCCTACTTGTGATCTCTATCTTTCTTTCAAATAAACAAATAAAATCTTTAAAAAAAAAAAAAAAGATTGGAATTTTCAGCTCCATCCCCCATTCCCTGGGAATGGGGAGAGGGACTGGAGACTGAATTAATGAGTGATCATACCTATGTGATGAAGTCTCTATAAAAATCACCAAAGTATGGGGATTTGAGGAGTTTCCAGGTTGGTAAACACATCCACATAGTTGGTACACCCCAACTCCACAGAGACAGAAGTTGTTGTGCTGGGAACCCTTCTAAACCTTGCCCTATCTATCTCTTCATCTGACTGTCCATCTATATTCTTTATCATATCCTTCACTAAATAATAAACTGGTAAACCTAAGTGTTTCCCTGAGTTCTGTGAGCTGTTCTAGCAAACGAAATCCAAGTGGGAGGAGGGTCATGGGAACTTCTGATCTGTAGCCAAGTCAGACACAAGTTGAGGGTAATGTGGGGAACCTACTACTTGAAATTGGTATCTGAAGTGGGAATAGTCTTGCGGGGCTGAGCCCTCAACTTGTGGGGTCTGTACTAATTCTAGTTGCTATTGGAATTGAATTAAATTATATGACATCCAGCTGCAGAGAACAGCTTGGTTTGGGGAAAAAATTCCACACACCTGGTGTCAGAAATATCATGGTGGTAGTATGGAAGTAAAGGAGAAACTCACAGCATAGACTGTGAGTTTTTCCTATAGACTGTTATCCAAAATATACAAAGAACTCCTAAAACTCAACAGTAAGAATGCGCACACACACACACACACACACACACACACACACATTAAAAATTGGGCCAAAGACCTTAACAGACATCTTGCCAAACAAGATACTCAAATGGCAAGTAGGCATACACAAAGATGCTTCACATACGTCACCAGGAAATGCACATTAAAACGGTAGTGAGATACTACCACATACCTATTAGAATGGCCAAAATCCAGAACACTGACAATACCAAATGCTAGCCAGGATGAGTAAAAACAGGAACTCTCATTGGTTGGTAGTGGGAATGCAAAATGGCAGAGGAACTTTGGAAGACAGTTTAATGGTTTCTTGCAAAACTAAACATATTCTTACCAGATAGTCCAGCAATCATCCTCCTTGGTATTTAATCAAAGGAGCTGAAAACTTATGTCCACACAACAATGGATGTTTATAACAATTTTATTCATAATTGCCAAACCTTGGAAGCAATCAAGATGACCTTCAGCAGGTAAATAGATAAATTGTGGCACATCCAAACAATGGAATATTATTTAGTGCTAACAAAAAATGAGCTGTCAAGCCATGAAAAGTCATGGAGGAAACTTAAATGCATTTTACTAAGTAAAAGAAGCCAATCTGAAAAGGCTACATACTGTATGCCTCCAACTCTATGACATTTTGGAAAAGGCAAAGCTGTGGAGACAGTAAAAAGATCAGTGGTTGCCAGGGGTTAGGAGGAGGAAGGGATGAAAAGGCAGAGCACAGAGAATTTTTAAAGCAGTGAAAGTACTCTGTATGATAATACAACCATGGACATGTGTCATTATGCATTTGCCAAAACCCACAGAATGCAAAATAACAAGAATGAATCCTAAAGTAAACTATGGGCTCTGTGTAATAGTGCTATGTCAAGGTAGGATCACTGATTGTTACAAATGTACCACTCTGGTGGGGGATGTTAATAATGGGGGAGACAATGCATGCGTGGCAGCAGGGAGCATATGGGAAATCTGTACTTATCTGTTCAATTTTCCTGTGAATCTTAAACTGCTCTAAAAATGAAGTCTATTAAAAAGCAAAATGTAAAATACAAGGCCTGATAAAAAGAGAGGGGTAAGAGGTGGGGGTATTTCTTCTCTTAGTTTCTACTCCATTGTTGTTAACTTTTCTGGCTACTTCCTTTTTTCTCTCTTTATTCTTTATATCCAAATTTCCCAAATACTCATTTATGCTGGCTGTCCCCTTTTCCTAAATTCTCATTTACTGTTTAACCCACTCCAATCTGAACTCTACCCTTACGAATCTTTTAAAAAGCTCTCACCGAGGGTAGCCTGGATGGCTCAGTCAGTTATGCATCAGACTCTTGATTTTGGTTCACGTCATGCTCTCAGGGTTATGAGATTGAGCCCCACGTCAGCTCGGAGTCTGCTTGAGATTTGCTCTCTCCCTCTCTCCCTACACCTCTCCCCTTCACATTCTCTCTCTAAATAAACAAATAAATGAAATCTTTAAAAAATGAGAAAAGCTCTCACTAAGGTCAACAATGATCAACATGTCAAAAATTAGTTTACATTTTCCAATCTTTATCTTACTTGACCTCACAGCAACTTTGTTTAACCTCCTTTAACACTGTTGTTACCTCTTGAAATAGTCTCTACTTCTTTTTTGTTTTTAAGATTTTATTTATTTAATAAATAATAAATAATTATTTATTTATTTGAGAGAGAAAGCACAAGAGCAGGGGAAGCAGGAGGAGAGGGAGAAGCAGACTACCTGCTGAGTAGGTAGCCTGATGCAGGACTCAATTCCAGGACCCTGAGATCATGACCCGAGCAGAAGGCAGATGCTTAACTGACTGAGACACCCAAGTGCCCTGAAATAGTCTCTACTTCTTGTGTACTCTTGCTTCCATAGTTCTACTCTCTTGGGCTCGCCTCTCTTCTTTCCCTCTCTCTTTTTTTTTTCTATATCCTCTGTCAGCCTATTAAATTTTGGCATTTCTTCAAGGTTAGGCTTAGGCCTTCATTTCCTCTAATTCTCTAATTTCACCCTAGACAATCTCATACTTTCCTCATAGTTTCAATTATATTATCTATGCTAATCACTATCATCTCCATTTTGAGGTTCACCCCCTTGTACTCAACAACATGCTTAACATTTCTACTGGTATATTTCAAAGGAACTTTAAAGACCACCTTTAACCTGGACTCATGACCTTCCCCTTACAAACCTGGTCTTTCTCCAGTGTTCCTCCCCCAATCACATTAGTAATTTCTTATTCATCTTTCAATCTGGACTTCCTATTGTTTTCTCAAAGAAACTCCCCTGACCTCCCAATGAGGACATTGTGTTTTTGTTTAGTGTTTTTACTCCATTTGACTGTAAGCCCCATTAGGGCAAGGATTATTCCCACTTTGCTCATTGTTTTATTCCTTTTACACAGTGTCTGGCAATAGTAGATGCTCAATAACTTTTTCATCAGTGGAATTATGAAAGAACAACACATTAGAAACTTTCACTTTGGTATTTTATGTACAATATAAAGTTCTAATCTACCAGTTCCCAAATTTTAGCAGTTCGAAATGTTTAAGTTAAAAACTTAAAATATATGCATAGCAAAGGAAACAGTCGACAAAGCCAAAAGACGACCAACAGAATGGGAGAAGATATTTGCAAATGATATATCAGATAAAGGGCTAGTATCTAAAATCTATAAAGAACTTATCAAACTCAACACCCAACGAACAAATAATCCAATCAAGAAATGGCCAGAGGACATCAACAGACATTTTTGCAAAGAAGACCTCCAGATGGCCAACAGACACATGAAAAAGTGCTCAACAATACTTGGCAACAGGGAAATACAAATCAAAACCACAGTGAGATACCATGTCACACCAGCCAGAGTGGCTAAAATCAACAAGTCAGGAAATGACAGATACTGGCCAGGATGTGGAGAAAGGAGATCCCTCCTACTGTTGGTGGGAATGCAAGCTGGTGCAGCCATTCTGGAAAACAGCATAGAGGTTCCTCAGAAAGTTAAAAATAGAACTACCTTATAACCAGCAATAGCACTATTGGGTATTTACCCCAAAGATACAAATGTAGCAATCCAAAGGTGTACTTGGACCTCAATAATTTATAGCAGCAATGTCCACAATAGCTAAACTATGGAAAAACCAGAGATGCCCACCGACAGTTGAATAGATAAAGAAGATGTGGTATATATGTATACACACACACACACACACACACACACCCAGGAATATTACTCAACCATCAAAAAAGGAAATCTTGCCATTTGTAATGATGTGGGCATTACAATAAGCAAAATAAGTCAATCAGAGAAAGACAATTATCATTTGATTTCACTCATATGTGGAATTTAAGAAACAAAACAGAGGATCATAGGGGAAGAGAGGAAAAAATAAAACAAGACGAAATCAGAGAGGGAGACAAACTGTAAGACTTAATCTTAATCATAGGAAACAAACCAAAGGTTGCTGGATTTAGTAGGGGGATGGGGTAACTGGATGATGGTCATTAAGGAGGGCACATGATGTAATGAGCACTGGATTATGTAAGACTGGTGAATCACAGACCTGTACCTCAAAATGAATAATAAATTATGTTAGTTAATTGAAAAAAAACTTAAAATATAGGTTGTATAACCATCAAAAAAGTTTCAAATATGCTAAATTGCAATACATGTCTCCAAAGGCAAAGGAAACAAAAGTGAAAAGGAAATTTTGGGACTTCATCAAGATCAAAAGCTTCTGCATAGCAAAGGAAACAGTCAACAAAATGAAGAGGCAACTCATGGAATGGGAGAAGATATTTGCAAATGACACTACAGACAAAGGGCTGATATCCAAGATCTATAAAGAACAACTCAAACTCAACACACACAAATAGATAATCATGTCAAAAAATGGGCAGAAGACATGTACAGACACTTCTCCAAAGAAGACATACAAGTGGCTAACAGACACATGAAAAAATGTTCATCATCATTAGCCATCAGGGAGATTCAAATCAAAACCACATTGAGATACCACCTGACACCAGTTAGAATGGCCAAAATTAACAACACAGTAAACAATATGTGTTGGAGAGGATGTGGAGAAAGGGGAACCCTCTGGTGGGAATGCAAGTTGGTGTAGTCACTTTGGAAACCAGTGTGGAGATTCCTTAAGAAATTAAAAATAGAGCTTCCTATGACCCTGCAATTGCACTACGGGGTATTTACACCAAAGATACTGATGTAGTGAAAAGGGCCATCTGTACCCCAATGATCATAGCAGCAATGGCCACAGTCGCCAAACTGTGTAAAGAACCAAGATGACCTTCAACGGACAAATGGATAAGGAAGATATGGACCATATATACAATGGAGTATTATGCCTCTATCAGAAAGGATGAATACCCAACTTTTGTAGCAACATGGACGGGACTGGAAGAGATTATGCTGAGTGAAATAAGTCAAGCAGAGAGAGTCAATTATCATATGGTTTCACTTACTTGTGGAGCATAAGGCATAACATGGAGGACAATGGGAGAAGGAGAGGAGAAGTGAGTTGGGGAAATCAGAGGGGGGAGACAAACCATGAGAGACTGTGGACTCTGAGAAACAAAATGAGGGTTCTGGAGGAGAGGGGGGTGGAGGGTTGGGTGAGTCCGGTGGTAGGTATTATGAAGGACACCTATTGCATGGAGCACTAGGTGTGGTACATAAACAATGAATTTTGGAACACTCAAAAAAAAATTAAATTTAATTTAAAAAATTGTTTACATACTTGAAAAGTCTTTCTTGGCACATCAAAATTCCATAATCAAAGAAAGGAAAAACAACTAAACAAACCAAAACGAAATGAAAATCGACAACAAAAACTTTTAACAAAATAACCAAATGCCAAATATATTTTAAGGAAAAGCATTCAGAACACTGAGTGTAACTTCAGATTGATAATTCAATAAATAGAATTTGAGCAATAACTTTTTTTAACCTGGATTATTACATTAGTCAATGTACCTTTTTTGCACTTCTTCCTTGGCATCATTTCTCTTGGGAGTCTTCTCCAATCTACACATACAAAAGAAAAAAAAATACAAAAACTGAAATTCCCCTTAGGGATTATCGGCACTCACTCAACATGACTATTTTAAAGGACATGACAGGGGGCACCTGGGTGGCTCAGTGGGTTAAAGCCTCTGCCTTCAGCTTGGGTCATGATCCCAGAGTCCTGGGATCAAGCCCCGCATCAGGCTCTCTGCTCGGTGGGGAGCCTGCTTCCCTTCCTCTCTCTCTGCCTGCCTCTCTGCCAACTTGTGATCTCTGTCTGTCAAATAAATAAATAAAATCTTAAAAAAAAAATCTTTAAAAAATAAATAAATAAAGGACATGACAGGAGCGCCTGAGTGGTTCATTCAGTGAATCATCTGACTTCAGCTCAGGTTGTGATGTCAGGGTTCTGGAACTGAGCCCCGAGCTGGGCTCCCTGCTCAGCGGGGAGTCTGCTTGTGCCTCTCTCTCTTGCTCCTCCCCTTGCTCATGTTCTCTCTCTCTCTTTCTCTCTCAAATAAATAAATGAAATATTTTTTAAAAAAACCACAACAACAACAACAAAAAACAAAGGATATGACAGGGTCATCTGGGTAGCTCAGTAGGTTAAGCATCTAACTCTTGGTTTCAGCTCAAGTCATGATCTGAGGGTTGTGAGATTGAATCCTGGATCAGGGCCTAAGATTCTCTCTCCCTCTCTCTCTATTCAGCCCCCTCTCAAATAAAAAAAATAAATCTTTAAAAAGAATAAATGACATCACTGTTGCTTCTGCAATGAAAATAAAATTTCCTAATATCTGACTGTACAGATTTAGCTTGGGAATCAAAATATAATAGTAATATATTTTCTCCTATGAAGAAGAAAATTTCATTAAAAAAAAAATTGGGAGGTGGGGCGCCTGGGTGGCTTAGTCGGTTAAGCATCTGCCTTCCTCTTGGGTCATGATCTCAGTCAGGGTCCTGGATCAAGTCCTGCATCGGGCTCCTAGCTCATTAGAGTTTCTGGTTCTCCCTCTCCCTTGGCCTGCAGTTCCCCTGCTTGTGTTCTCTCCCTCTCTCTCAAACTGTATCAAATAAATAAATAAATAAAATCTTAAAAATAAAACAACAACAACTTTGGGGCATCTGGCTGGCTCAATCAGTACAGCATGTGACTCTGATCTTAGGGTTGTAAGTTCGGCCCCACATAGAATGCAGAGATCATTAAAAAAATAAACAAACTTAAAAAAAAACCCAACTTTGTAATAGTGCTATAAAATTTCTATAACATTCCTTCAATAGCTACATAGTATTAAATCAATCTTAAATACAGAAATTTTCATAACAAGAAAAATAATGTAAGAAAATTTTTATGAAGTTACTCATGATATACTGTTTGATAAAAAGTTTCTAAAACAGTATGTATAGAATCCCATTAAAAAATAAACCTAACATATATTTTTATATATTTAATATTTGTGCAGGGAAACCTCTAGGTTGTGAACAAAATATGACAATAATTCTTTGTGGGTGTTAAGATTACAGCTGCTTTTCTTACATATTATTTATTATTTGACTCTGCTATATTTTGTAAGTTTTCTATAGTGACATGTATATCTTACAAAATAAGGAATTGTTTTTGCAAAAGTTAAAATATGTAATAGCAATCCCAACATGTGCAAAATTAAATAAACAATTCTAATAATTATCCAAAAACTTTATAATTAAAAATATAAATAGCTAAGGAAAAGTAATTCTCTTTAAGAAATAATTTTGCCTGGGGGCACCTGGGGGGCTCAGTCACTTGGGCCTCAGGCTCTTGATTTCAGCTCAGGTCATGATCTCAGGGTTGTAGGTGAGATTGATCCCTGTGGGGAGTCTGCTTGAGATTCTCTCTCTCTCTCTCTCCCTCTGCCTCATCCCCTACACTCTTTCTCTCAAATAAATAAGTAATCTTTAACAAAATTTTTTGCCTTGAATTAGCTATACAATTCCTCTAATTAGTCACTTTATTCCAATTTTTTAAAAAGAATTATTTATTCATTTTAGAGAGAAAGAGGACACATGAGCAGGAGGGATTCCTCACTGAGTATGGAGCCCTATGTGGGGCTATATCCCAAAACCAAGATTCAGATGCTCAACTGACTGGGCCACACAGGCGTCCCAGTTTCTTTACATTTTGAAGCACAGAACTAATTAGAAAAATGAAACAACATGAAAATAGATTAAAAAATACTGCCTGTCAAGAAAAACTCAGTGTAGTTTGCAGAAAGCATTTGTATCTCAAGCTATTTTACCTGAACTACTAAATCTGGCTTTGAATCTATTTCTGCTTTTATAAGTGAGTCATAGATGATCATGAAAAGGTATATAAAGAGAATCATTCAGGAAATGAATATTTATGTTGTGGCAGATGTGAAAGATCTGAGACAGGAGATAGGAGAGTGTTCAAGGGGAATCCAACCTTATCAATGATCTATCCTGGAAAGATCACTATAACCCATGCAAGCAATAATGCTGGTAAATGCCATTTATGCTCTTACATAAAGGCAGTTTCCACAAAACACCAAGAACAGAAGTCAAAGGGGAAGTAAGTTAAAAATGAGAAGACCTGGGTTCTAGTCATACTTAGCAAGTCACCCTGATAAATCACTCTATTTCTATGGCAACATTTCTTTATCTGCAAAATGAATGAGCTGGATGAAATCTCTCTAGCTTCTTCCATCTTGCCTGTGCTTAAGGAAAATTTGTGAACATTGAAAAACACTCTCTTAGCTATGGTTCTATTGAAAAGGTATCTTAACAAATAAAAATAGTCTCTGTGTGTTTGAAAGAAAGGA
Organism: Lontra canadensis; assembly: GCF_010015895.1. NCBI lineage: Eukaryota > Metazoa > Chordata > Mammalia > Carnivora > Mustelidae > Lontra > Lontra canadensis. The sequence continues at coordinate 24,044,135 of NW_022630998.1, forward strand.
AGATCCACGAGCATGGCTTAAAAATGTCCTTTAACTAGTCTTGTTTTCTCCTCAAAAGCTGTAAAATCACTCACAAACATGGAAGTATTACTGGTACTGTAGATTAAAACTGTAATTGTAGCGAATGGAAACGGAAAGCCCAGATGGGTTTGGCACGTCCTATTTTATAAAAAAGTATCTTAAGAATTTTAAAATCGGGTGCCTGGGTGGCTCAGTGGGTTAAGCCTCTGCCTTCGGCTCAGGTCACGATCAGGGTCCTGGGACTGAGGCCCATATCAGGATCTCTGCTCAGTGGGGAGCCTGCTTCCCTTCTCTGTCTCTGCCTGCCTCTCTGCCTACTTGTGACCTCTCTCTGTGTCAAATAAATAAATAAATAAATAAGAACTTCAATATCACTTCAACTCTTCCTTGTTATAATACAAGGAAGTATCCTAGTTTTCAAAGGATATACATTACTAATTAATTACAGGAAAGGAGCCAGACTATTTTCCTATAGCGTAAATTCCTATGGTGAAAATAGAAAATTTTCCCTAAAAAAAATATGGGGTAGGGAGATAAACTTTAAACATTATTTTAATACTCTCACTTTTATAATTACCTGGTATCCATTCCTCTTTGTACACCTTCATGTATCTTTTACTATATCTTTCAATATCTAGAAAAAAGATAAAGTATTCATTAGAGAAGTCAAGAATAAGCCTGAACTTCAGCCACTCCTAAGCCATAACTAAAAACAGCAGTTTTATTTTTATGTTAAAAAATAAAACATCTTTTATTTCAGGGTCCCTGGGTGGCTCAGTTGGTTAAGTGTCTGCCTTTGGCTCAGATCATGATCCCAGGGTCCTGGGATAGAGGCCCAAGCCGCATTCCCTGTTCAGTGGGGATCCTGCTTCTCCCTCTCCCTCTGCCGTTCCCCCTGCTTGTGCTCTCTCTTTCTCTCTCTGTTAAATAAATAAATAAATAAATAAATAAATAATTTAAAGACAAAACAAAACAAACCCCAAAAAACATCTTTTATTTCACACATAGGGAATTTCCTATATTTGTACATAATGTGTTCCCTGAACACCTATTGAAAAGTTCAATAAATATTACAAGTTTGAGGGAGTGGCAAGAAGCAAATGGGTATGAATGGCTGGGGGTGAGCAGAGACCTAAACCCTAACACAGTGTTCAGAATCAGACAACCTGACTTATTTCTGAGAATATTCACAAAAGCCCAAAGCCAGGTCAGGAAGCTACTTACATATACAGGCAAGAAAGTCTTCTTGTGACATTAGCCTACAGATCCCACTCTTAAAATCTTGTTTAACTGGGATGTATTAACTACCTATGTGGAGATGGAGAGCTGTATGCTCACCTCCAGGGCTTGGTATACACATTAATACACAATTAGGCTTCTCAATGAGCTACTCTTCACAATCCAGTGAGGAGGAGAATGGGGAAAAGGATAGGAGTAGCTAAGTTTGGACCTGAGGGGGTATGAATGAGCAAGCTTCAAGTCTTCCATGCCAACTATTGACAATTCTGCAGGGACCTTATGCACTTGCCCCAAATGGGACAGGCTCTTACTTCTGCTTTGTCCACTTTGCCACAAGAAACTCCCTCAATGAGGGCCCAAACTCTTTCCTAGCAACTTAAGTTGGCAAGCAACACCACCAAGCCCTAGCCTGAAACCATGGTTCATCACAGAAAGTGGTTTAGGAGTATAGCCATGAAATAGGGAAGTTAATACAAATGATGCAAATGTAAAAAGCAAGGCCCAAATATGTACTGATTTCTCTTCCATCTTAAGAACATGATTTCACATAATACTAATAACACAGTGTTAAACAAAAATAACTAAAATAAATAGTAGATCAGGGAGACCAAGAAGCCAAGCTCTTCTAGGTTTTAATTGTTTTGACTTCAGTATTTTTTTTTTTTAAGATTTTATTTATCTGACAGAGAGAGAGGGATCACAAGTAGGCAGAGAGAGGCGGGGGAAGCAGGCTCCTTGCTAAGCAGAGAGCCCGATGAGGGGCTCGATCCCAGGACCCTGGGATCATGACCTGAGCTGAAGACAGAAGCTTTCACCCACTGAGCCACCCAGACACCCCTTGATTTCAATCTTGCTCTCAAGCTTTTTATTTGTAAAGAGAAGTCGGCACAGATGACAGATTTGCATTTTAAAATTTTCTCCACAACAGATTGCATATTTTGGAAAAATTTAACCTTTAGTAGTAAACTGTAGAAGAATAAGCAATATTGAAAACCAACTACTGAGATCCAGTTAAAAAGAAGTAAAGGATTTAAACAGACATTTCTCCTAAGAAGATATGCATGGAAAAAAACACATAAGATGTTCAAAGTCATAGTTATTTCGGAGACTCAAATCAAAACCACAATGAGACACCACTTTATATCCAGTAGAATGCCTATAAGCAAAAGGCAAGGGTATGGAAAAACTAGAACCCTCATATATTGTTGGTAATAAAAATGGTGCAAGCACTTTGGAAAACAGTTGGGCAGGTCCTCAAAATGTTAAATATAGAGTTACCATATGACTCTAGATACATACCCAACAGAAATACCTCATGTCCACTCAAAAACATGTACATAAATGTTCAAAGCAGCAATAATCATGATAGCTCCAAAGTGGAACTGACCCAAATGTCCACCAACTGGCAAATGGATAAACAAAATGTGGCACAAAAAGCGATGGAATGTTATTTAGCCATAAAAAGGAATGAAGCATGTTGTACCATCAGTGAATCCTGAAAACATCATGCTAAGTTAAAGAAGCCAGGCACAAAAGGACACATTTTATGATTCCCTTTTTGTAAAGATTTTATTTTTAAGTAATCACTATACCCAATGTTGGGCTTGAACTTCCAATGCCGAGATCAATAGTGGCATGCTCCACTGACTGAGTCATTTATATGAAATGTCCAGAACAGACAAATCACTACAGACAAAACAGATTAGTGGTTGCAAGAGAATGAGGGGTGATTCTAACAGGGATAGCGTTTCTTATGACGAAAAAGTTTCAAAAATCAGAGAGTAGTGTTGGTTGCATAATTCTGTAACTATACTAAAAGCCACTGAATTACATATTTTATTTTATTTTATTTTTTAAAGAGTTTACTTACTTGACAGAGACAGCGAGAGAGGGAACACAAGTCAGGGGAGCAGGAGAGGGTTAGCCTGCTCTGGGGCTCAATCCCAGGACCCTGGGATCATCACCTGAGCCGAAGGCAAAAGCTTAATGACTGAGCCACCCAGGTGCCCCAGGTAAATGTATAATTTCTATTAAGCTTTTGAAATTCTAAAAGTGGCTTACAGAACCATCACAACTATCACTCCTGTTTCTACCTCATTGGCCTTGAGTGGTTCAGGAGATTTATCTGGGAACCATTGATCAGACACTCTCCATATACCCTTGCAGCTGTAATCCATTAAAGTAATAATATTCATCAGTGTTTTTCTTTTATTACAAAGATAATAAATTTCATGTAAAGAAAATACCAATCATTTCTATAATTCTACCCAAGAACATTATAAACAAATTATGAAGATATCACAACAAGAAACATTTCTTTTTTTAAAGATTTTGTTTATTCATTTGACAGAGAGATCACAAGTAGGCAGAGAGGCAGGCAGAGAGAGAGGAGGAAGCAGGCCCTCTGCGGAGCAGAGAGCCCGATGCGGGACTTGATCCCAAGACCCTGGGATTATGACCTGAGCTGAAGGCAGAGGCTTTAACCCACTGAGCCACCCAGGTGCCCTAACAAGAAACATTTTTATTCTATGCCCTTGGTTCTTTGTAATCTCAATACCCTGAGCCACTAGCCACTTAATTACCAGGAAGCCTTGAAACCTCTTACCCTTATTTATTTACATGAGTCCCTAAGTCTCTCTTTCCTAAATCATGTAGGTGGTGAGTGATAGGATAAGGCTGGTAAAGGTACAGTGGTACAACACTACCCAGAATACAGCTCCCTCTGACAGTTGCATACTTCTGTTCAGTCTGGCCAATTCTTTCTCATTTGTGGTGTGCAGGGTATATAAACATTGTAAATATGTATACACACACACATACAAAAGCATATATATATACTATATATTATATTAACCCATATACATGCATATGTATGTGTATGTTTTTTCTTAAAAACTTCATTTTCAACTATAGTTTTCTAAAAACACATTACAGCAGAAAAGAAAAATAAACATGAAGATTTTGAAGGAGAATGTACTTGTATCAATTCAAAGAATTCTATGCAAGCATTTTCTCCAGAAAGAAAGAGAAACAAAGATTCCTTGTATTTTTAAATACTTTGTGCAATTATCAAAGATAAAGAGCCTCTTAATCCAGGTACAAGCCAACTACTCCCAGAAACCAGCAACAAAATAATGTTCCTAATGTCACTGTTTAAAAGACTCACGGGTAGGCTTTAATAAAATGGCATACTTGTAAGTTAGACTAGTGCTTTAATAATTATCATATTTAGTTAGGTTAATCTGTTCCATGGTCTAGAGAAAACACTAATTTTAAAAAGATTAAAGTATACACTATTATTTTTTCTAAGAATAAATGTTTATTAGTTTATTTAATCTTACTTTTTAAAATCTTTAAAATGAGAGCTTTAATTTCATTTTTTAATCAAATAGATAAAAGCATGCAACATAATCATGAAAGCAAAAAAAAATTCAGTATTTTTGAGATAAAAATGTCTTATGAAACCATTATATCAATTTTAGGCCATTATGTTTAAAAAATTAAATGAACTTGTCTAAAATGCTTCTTATAATTATAAGCACATATAATATTACTATGTAAGACTTTCTTTTTGACTCTTAGTTCTAAGTCTTTTACGCAGAGTTAAAATGGAATGCATTTTTAATACTAATGGAATGAGATGATACTGTATGAATTTCTCATTCTTTAATGATGTTGTTTTGGGAACTCAAGGATGATATTGATCTCTCTAATTTCATCATTCAAGGGCAGAAACTGAAAATCAATATAGATCTACTGTGCTAAATAACTACTCAGGAATGGGTTCTCTTCCTCTAAAACCACTTCCCACTCCCTGTCTGAGACTGTCAAGCCTTCTCCAGCTGTAATTTCTCCTCTCTGTCCTTGGTATAACCAATGAATACATGCTTGATGCTTCCTATTATGTCTGATATAGAAATAATAAGCCAAAATATAGTCAAGGCTTTTAAAAGTTTTAACCAAAATATTAAATTATCAGACTGATATAAAGAATAATAATCATTGCATTATATACATATATGAGCAAAAAAACCACTTTAAATCTAATAGCAGGCAACTACTCACAATAAATAATGTTATAGACACACAATGAAATACCACGTAGTCATTAAAATTTCCAAGAATACTAAGGATAGGGGCGCCTGGGTGGCTCAGTGGGTTAAAGCCTCTGCCTTTGGCTTAGGTCATGATTTCAGGGTCCTGGGATCGAGCCCCGCATCGGGCTCTCTGCTCATCGGAGAGCCTGCTTCCTCCTCTCTCTCTCTCTGCCTGCCTCTCTGCCTACTTATGATCTCTGTCTGTCAAATAAATACATAAAATCTTTAAAAAAGAAAAAAGAATACTAAGGATATGTGAAAAGGCTAATAACTTGCTATTGGGTAGAAAAGGAAGATACAAAGACCATGAATCCAATTTTATAAAAAGAATACCCATATAAAAGAAAAAAATCCAGAATATACAATATAATATTAATAGATCCCTAGACATATGCATTATAGGTAACTTTCATTTTTTAATATTTTTGTTTCTCAAAATTTTCACCAAACGCATAAAATCTCTCTTGAAAGGTAATTTTAAAAATAAAATATCAGGGGCGCCTGGGTGGCTCAGTGGGTTAAGCCGCTGCCTTCGGCTCGGGTCATGATCTCGGAGTCCTGGGATGGAGCCCCGCATCGGGCTCTCTGCTCAGCAGGGAGCCTGCTTCCTCCTCTCTCTCTGCCTGCCTCTCTGCCTGCTTGTGATCTCTCTGTCAAATAAATAAATAAAATCTTAAAAAAATAATAATAATAAAATATCAAAAGTTTAAAATACATTTTTTGTTAAATCAACATTAAGTATGCTTTTCCAAGGTAGTGGATAATTTCTGATTGAACTAAATCCATCAACCTAATTAAATGCATTAATTGACCTTTGTATCTTATATAGAAACATTATTTCATCTGTATCCATTCAGCCACATAATCAAAGATTCTACTACCCACCTTGTTTTTCTTCAGGTGTTTCTATGTAATAAGGCATTCTTTTCATAGTTTCTCTCAACTCCTGTTTCAAGGCCAGCATATAATCTTCACCCTCTCCTGCTTTCAGTGGCACTGGTTTATAATCTGTATCCTTTTTAAGAGACAATTTTTTTAATAAATTAAGTTTTTAAATATCCCTTTTGTCTATAACCTGGAAAATGTCAGTTTTATTAAAAAACTACATCTTACAGATTTTAAGTTTTATAATCAGCTCAAAAGATATTGAACTTTTGTCATCTTTTTAACCTTTTAGCCCATTTCCTACCTTGTTCTTATTATAGAGGTAGGAAAGAAAGATGCTTAATTTTCCTTCTGACCACACCAACAGTTATTTTGTTCCATAGTCCGTTGACCTTGATTACATAGTTTAGAAGTCAAGGCACCCAAATGACAGCAACTGCTTTAGTTTCCTATTAACCTCAATTAGTAGTGGTGGTACTAGTGGGAGCAGTAGCTTAAAAAAAAAAAAAAAAGAATAAAAGTAGCAGCTGTTATTTAGCAAGTGGTTACTCTGACCAGGATGTCCTCAATATACAACATCCATGATCCCAGTTAAGTATCATCAATATTTTCCCTTTGACAGTAAATAAATTGAGAAGTGAACAATCTCTAAGCTCATATGACATGTAAATGACAAAGCAGGAATTTGAATTTACATTTTCAATTTTTTTTTTTTTTTTTTAGACAAAGAGAGAACACATGCATGTGGATATGTGGGGGTGGGAAGATACAGAGGGAGAAGGAGAGAGAATCCCAAGCAGGTTCCATACTCAGAGCAGAGCTTGACCTAGTGTTTGATCCCAAGACCCTGAGATTATAACCTGGGCTGAAATCAAGAGTCAGATGCCCAAATGACTGAGCCACCCAGGTGCCTCTCTATGCCTTCACTTTTAAAGAATTACACACATGCACATATATGGATATATGTATGTATAATCATAAAATACATATGTTTATTAAATTGTGGGGCCTCCGGGTATATAGTAAAGACATTTCTAAAAAAAAAAAAAGACATTATCAGAGCTAAGTATAGGATACATTTTCAAAATTTCACTCTGAATTTATTCATTCATTCTACAACTATTTATTGAGTGCTTACTATAAGCCAGACATAGACAAGAGACATCATGATGAACTAATCAAACTTCCTGCCCTTATGGATCTTACATTCTAGGGGAGAAAAACACAAGATGTGAGTAAACAATGAGGAAATACACAATTTCAGATAGAGATAAGTGGCATGAAAACAAGGAAGCTGGGTAGAGGAAAGAGTGATGGACAGAGTACATGCAGGCTGGATGTAGTTGGTCTAGACACGGTAAGCACACATGACCTCTCAGGAAGTCACCTTTGGGCAGAGCTCTGGAAAAAATTAGGAAGCTATCATGGAAAGACTTGAGAACAACAGATGGCTCCAGTCAGGGAAACCAGCACAGGAAAATGTCTGAGAGAACAAGGAGGCCATGATGGCTAGGGAGAGAGAAGGTTGGTGATGAGAAAAGTTAGAGAGACACCAGCAAGGCCATATCAAACAGAGCCAGTCTGCCAGCAGTAAGGAATTTTAATTTTATTCCAAGTATAAGACAACATGTCCTAATATTCCCAGTGTTTAGAAGTATCCTCACACATGCAGAAGAGCTTGTTTTAAAAGAAATCAATGTAGGGGTGCCTGGGTGGCTCAGTAGGTTAAAGCCTCTGCTTTCAGCTCAGGTCATGATCCCAGCGTCCTGGGATGGAGCCCCGCATCGGGCTCTCTGCTCAGCAGGGAGCCTGCTTCCCACCCCCCCCCACCCCGTCTGCCTCTCTGCCTACTTGTGATCTCTCTGTCAAATAAATAAAATCTTAAAAAAAAAAAAAAAGAAATCAATGTATAAAGTGACATTATGCCTCTGCCTGGGATGTTTACTGTTGTTCCAGGCTATTTACTAAATATCAAAAAGGGAAAATACCAAGAGCAAAAAGTAGAGACTCCCTGTGTAAGACATCTAGATCCCTAGATACATTTGTTCAGGGTCCTCTACTTACATATTCTTTTGACAAGTGACTTTTCCCTTTTGAGATAGGGGAAAGATTTCTGGATTGAGAGGTGTATGGTTATTTATGATTTTTCATTTTTTTAATACTGTAACACATACATACCTGGAAATGTAAGCTCAGGTTTTAAACTAAATGCAAAGTGAAAGCATTAAATATTATGCCAATTAAGTTTACAGCATACTCATTAAATTTAAAAGCAACACTAAATGTAGTAGGAACACTTAGATGTTGAGAAACAGCAACAAAATTCAAATTGACTTTCAAAAAATAGAGAAATAAGCAAAAAAAAAAAGAGTAGGGAATAGTAGACTGAATGGTATTCTAGGGAGTAAAATCAAATTCTATAGATATAAGATGAGAAGAAAATCATTAAGTGAAAGTCTGGTAGAGTGAGGACCATTGGGGACCATTGTAAAATCTAACCTGACTTTCAAAAATATTATTTTGATGTTGGAATACATCAGAAACAGCAATAGAAGATGCAGGAATTGAAAAAAGTTCTTTCTTCGTTCACACAGGACTGAGTATATTTAAGGAAAGGTGAGTACAGTTTTTTCTATGTTTTAAGAAAGCCGTGTTAAAAATCAGAAAGAGGTTCAGGGAAGAACAGCAGCAGCAAAGCACACTCTTTTTGGCTTTCTTACATTTAAGATTTTATCATGGTATCCTCTATTCAGTCCTATATAGAATTTTAATTTTCTTTAAAACATGAAAGAACCATGAGAAATCCGCTTTTAATGTACTTACGGGAAATAGAGGAGGTGGTTTCAATACTACATCAGGTAACTTTTCACCTCTGCTAAACCCAACGGCCTCAATATTAAAGGTATAAGCTGCACGTCCGCGTCCTTTATTCCCAGCCATCAGAATTCTTTATACCAGAAAAGTGGGTAAATTCTGAAAGACATCGTGTAAAAAAGGGAACCAATATTTTAAAGCAAAATATAAAACTCTGCCTGTTAGGTAGCACGGCCAATTTAAAATACTTCTGGAAAGTAAAACTTGTAAAGAAAGAAACATACGATAGACTAATTTCTGGACCCCTCACACCTGGCAGGTGATATGAGGATGGCCTCAACTCCTCACCTTGGCCCCAGGTGAACAGCTGACCCTGGGGCTCCTTTGAGACATTGCCTGGACCACTGTACAACCAGCTGACGCAGTTCTCTCTGCCTCTCTGTGATTTGGCATCAAGATCTCAGACCTTTGTGAAAAGTGTGGACAAGAAAGGTCTAGCTGATGAAGACAGACTGACTTGCTTTTACATTCAACGTGAAGACTATCCTTAGTCACATACACTATCATTAGTCATATACATTGAGATTTTTAAATGATTTATTTATCCTAGAATTTGAGTGTTGGAAAGAATCCTTGAGATCTAATCTAATGTCCTTTTAGAAATGGGAACAGGCTCATTAAGACTCTGAATTGTGTCCAAGCAAAAAAAAAAAAAAAAAAAAAAAATTAAATTAAAGGTATGATAAACCTGTACTCTTTTCAACTTTGGGGAGGGCAGAGACGTCACATACTCAAGTTTTGCATTGAATTTCTGAATTGTCTGAAACATGGTTATACTATAGAGTGAGAAGTGAGCTGGCAGCATATTAACAGGGGTCCCTAAACCAAGGCTCTTTCATTACAAGTCTGCATTTGACTATAGTGATGATTTTAACACATCCTCTAAATCTCTTTTCCCACTGATACATCATTCAATCCTGCAAGCCCAACAAAGCAGTAATATATCCATACCACTCAACAGTCCCTCTCTCTTTCTACCTTGCCATTATTTGCTGAAAACATGAGGTCATTTCCTGGACAATGCTTCTCCAAATTTAAGGCACACGAGAATTACCTAGGATCTTGTTAAAATGCGGAGTCTTTCATTTGGCTGAGAACCTGCATTTCTAACAAGCTCTCTGGGGATACCAGGGCCGCTAGTATGCAGTCCACAGTTTGAAAGTAGCAAGGCTAGACATTCTCCCATTTCTGAATCTGAGGAACTGAATCCATGAGATGTGGCTTAATACATTCCTCTAGTCCCTGTATTTTCTAAATAGGTGGGCTAGACATTTACTCAAATTTGAGTTAAATTTTTTGCAAGAAGACTTAAAAGAGATGCTCTGTTCTTCCTACTTCTTCACCTCAGGATACACATGAACTCTCTCTCTTGGTGATGTTCTCTGGTTGAGTGGGTTCAGGTACTATCAGTCTGTTTCATCTAGTATAAACTTCCCCATCAGTTTCTACCTAATGATTTTAGCAGCCATTGATGATTGTAGTCTAAATTCATCATTCCATTATGGACTGTAATTCTGTTCTTTCCATATCTACTAATTGGCATTCTATCAGGAATCAGTTTCCCTCAATCACTATTTAGTTACAAGGAAGCACAAGTTATACAGGAAACGTGCTTATTTTAATAATCAGGCTCATTCCATCTGTTCAAAGAAAGGGAGAATATCCAAATGGCTGTGTTTCATGTGCTGAGTCACCCAAGCATACGCTGAGCCCACACAAAGCAGGTTTCCCAAGTATGAAAACTGCTGAGCAGAAAGACACGTTTACTCTAAGAAATGAAGTGTGGGAGCCCAGGAGGCATGGTTGAGACCATGGGCTTAATTCTAATCTGGCATTTGCTACGAAATAAAGATTAAGAAGAATTCTGGGTAACATTTCCCAAAACACCTGATCATAAGAATTACCTGGGGAACTTGTTAAATATACAGAATCTCAAGTGATCCTCAAGTATTCAACCTTACACCAGAATCTTTGGAGGTGGACTCTAAGAATCAGTTGGGAAAATTCACCCTAAAAAAAGAGTTATCAGCTACCACTGCTTGAGGAAATACCCCTTGAGAAAGATCAAACCCTGCTGCCTCTACACTTCCATATTTATTAAACACCTTTGGGTATATAAACTGATATCATTAGTGAATACACTGCCCTTGGCAGAAAAATCAGTCCTAGCTCTTGAGCCACCCTTAATGATTACAAGGTATTCTGGCCTAGAGATTCATCTCTTTTTAGTTTGGCTCTTAGGAGTCTTTCGTCCCATACCTAGAGAAACTGACACATTCATTTTCTTCTCTTGCAGAGCTGAGACGTATTTCTTGGACTCCAGTAACTGTCTCATAGGAAAAATGGCTCACAAATGAGGCCTAAGCCTCAATCTTTGGAATCCTCTGAGTCGACCACTACCTTGTCCTTTTTTCACCCTCCCAAACTTCTTGACTAAAGGGCTTTTTTTTTTTTTTTTAACCAACTTTCCCCATTTCCTCATTATCCAAATCTTCCTCTACTTCCTATAGACCAATTTCACTGAGTCATTCATTCAACCAACATTGAGCATTCCAGGCACTGTGGCAGGACCCAGAAAGCTTTGAATAAAATTGTGTCCCTGTCCTAAGAGCTTGTATTTCAGCAGCTGAAAGAACACAAATACGTAAACAAGTAAGTGTGTAACATAATGTTTGTATTCTTGTCGTGGGCTGAATTGTGTCCCTCCCTCCCCCAAAATATGCTGGAACTCCTAACCCCCAGTACCTGTGAATGTGACCTTCCTTATTTGGAAGTAAAGTCTTTGCAGATGTAATCACATTAAGATGAGGTCACAGCAAATCAGGGTGAGCCCTCTTCCAATGAAAGGCGTCCTTCTAAGAGGGAAATCTGGGCAGAGAGACATGCACAGTGGGAAAACACCATATGAAGACGAAGGCAGCTAGTGGAGTGCTGCAGTTACAAGCCAGGAACACCAGACAGTGCCAGGATGTTCTACAAGCTAGGAGAGGCAGGGAGCAAATTTTTCCTCAATGTTGTCAGAAAGAATGAACCCTGTTCACATCCTGATTTCAGACTTTGGACCTCCAGAACTGCAAGGGAATAAGTTTCTGTTGTTGTAAGCCACCCAATTTGTGGTAAAATGTGAGAGCAGCCCTAGAAAATTATCAATACAGCTCTGAAGAAAAAGAACTCATGGTAAGGGGATAGAGAACAACAAAGGGGTATGGTAGTGGCTTTTCACACAAGGAAGGGATTTCTCTGGAGGATAAATCTGAGCAGCATGCTGGAGAAGGCCTGTGAGCCACAGGAGCGAGGGGCAAAGCAGAGATAGTTAGAGAAGGAAAGCAAGTGCAGAGGAAGAAGTTACATGCTGGGAGTGTCCGAGGAACAAGAGAGCCATGTTGTTGGTAAGGAGTGAGGAGTAAAGGGAGGTGGGTTGAGGCCAGGTTTTGTGGAACCCTGTGTGAGCTGTGGTAAGGGGTTTGACTTTTACCTCACTTGTGATGAACACTACACTCACAAAGATGCTGAAATGCAAAGGCCCCAATGATCCCCAGTGGTAAAATCCACTGTCCTTTTGTCATGCTCCTGGACTTCCAAAGCACATAGCTCACTGTTGCCTCCTCCCTTTTGGAATTCTCTTTCCTAGGCTTTATTAAAACTCCAGGTTTTAGGGTGCCTGGGTGGCTCAGTCAGGTAAGTGTTTGACTCTTGATCTCAGCCCAGTTCTTGATTTCAGGGTCATGAGTTCAAGCCCAGTGATGGGTTCCTCCATGGGTGTGGAGCTTACTTAAACAAACAAACCTCAACAACAACAACCCCTCCAGGTCTTTCTACCTCACTGACTTTTCTTTTCTTTTTCTACTTCTATTCTTAAAGTCCTAAATATAGTTTCCTTAAGGTACAATCTTTGGCCTTCTGCTCTTTTTGGTCTTGGTCTTCAGAAAACACATCCACATTCAGGGTGTGATGACTAGTCACACTATTATCTCCAGCACTGACCTTTGTCTTGAGTTTCAGCCCATGTTCCCATTATCAAAAGAATATCTGGAAAGCACTTTAAACTTAAAATACTGAGATCGTCTTCCCTCTACACCAACTAGCTTTCCTTTCAGGTATTACAACCCTATTTCTGTCCATGGTATGTTATTTTCCCAGTCACCAACATTTGATGATGTGGAGGGCATCGGTATTGATTTCTCACTCTTTTTCACCCCCCCCATCAAATCAATCAGCTAATTCTTCCTTCAAAGCATCCCTTCCTTTTCATTTCCTCTACCATAATCCCATGTAGCCCCTTTTTACCTCACTTTTGACTGACTGCAAGTTTTGTCATATCCCTTGTTTTTACCATTTATTTGAATTTATCCTTCTACATTATTCATCCTGAGGCATAGTTCTGATTATCCTACTCTTCTCATTTCCTTCTTGGCTATGGAATTGAGTTCAAGTAATAATTACTCGACCCAAGTAATAAGGGTCCTTTTAAGATGCCTGCACCATTCTCCTGACTCCTTCTATCATCATATCTTGTTGACCATTCTCTCCACTGCAATCTACTCCCTCTTTATTCCTGCCTCAATGGATCCCCTTTCACCTTAAGATCCAGTTTAAGTCCCTCAAAAATCCACAACAGTCATTTCACCCCACCTTGCTCTTAAGAGAGATCCTCCTGTTAAAATAAATAAAAATTGAGGTGTTACACATCACTGCTCTTTAATTCTGGAAGAAATGCCCTTTTTAGGAAATGGGTCCTTTCCAAAGGGAAGGAGTTTCACTTATGTTTTCTGTTTGTTTATTTCTTCGGCTATAGTAACAATAGAGATTTTATACCCCTCACTGTCTAGCACAGTGCTCTCTAGACAGTAGCAGTTCCACAATTAATGTTGAGCTCCTTCTTTCTTTCTTTCTTTCCTTCTGTCATATGATTTCATGAGCAAACCTACCCAAATCAGTCAGCCAGTTATTGACATTGTTGTTGGTGGTGTTTTTAAACTTCCAGAACGTTAAAGTTGGAGACCTGGATGTACACTGGAATCATCAGAATTTAAAAACAAAACGAAACAAAACATACCTCAGGCTTCCTCCCCAGAACAACAAAATCACAATTTCTGGAGATGGGATTTAGGCCTTAGGACTTTTTAAAGCCTTCCCAGAGATTACAATGTGTAGCAAATTAAGAACCACTGATTCAGATTAAACTTTGCATTTTCTAAAAGAGGAAAGTGAAGCCCTGAGAGGCTAGCTGACTGCCTAAAGACACGCAATTAATTCCTAACAAAGACAGAACTGGGTTAAAGCCTCAGGTATCTTTCCATTGACCGTTCATCTACATTATGCTATCTGAAACACACTTCTAGGTTAGCTGAAGATTTTTTTTAATCCCACAGATATCTTTAATCTTTACAAAGAAGTGATTTAGTAATGGCGAAATTGACTGAATTTAAAAGTGTAAAATCAGGGCGCCTGGGTGGCTCAGTGGGTTATGCCTCTACCTTTGGCTCAGGTCATGATCTCAGGGTTCTGGGATTGAGTCCAACACTGGGCTCTCTGCTCAGCAGGGAGTCTGCCTCCCCTCTCTCTCTGTCTGTCTCTCTACCTACTTGTGATCTCTCTCTTTGGGTCAAATAAATAAATAAAATCTTTTTTAAAAAATTTAAAATAAGAAGCATTATCTTCCATTTTGGAATGACTCCTGAAAATTCCAATTCAGAACTGTTCTGAGATAGTTTGATGGGTGTAGTTCAAGCCTCCAAGAGTTGAAATGCAAAGCCCATTCTAATCAATTATAAAGACAATCTTGCAGCAGAGCCTGAGTTAATCTCTAAAATTCCTCATAGTACGAACATTTTATGAGTTATGTTCTGGCCTAAATGCATTGTCTTCCACATTTCACACTGTCCCTTGCACATACTGGCGAGGTGAATAAATGTACAAAAAAAAGATGTAAGCAGGCATGGAAGCTAGGGGAGGACTTGAAAGCCAGGTCACAGTATCTTTTCTGATGAGAGTGACACCTAAATTGTCCCAATCAGAATCCCATAGTCCTACTGACCTCCTCCCCATCTCCCTCAATCCCCTCATTAATAGATGAATGTTAGGAAGGTCTTACATGCTGACCTTCCTTCACCTCTGCTTTTGTTCAGACCTTTACAATTTCTCACCTGGATCTCTAACACAGAACAAGTAAATTCCCATGGCCAGACACCCCTTTTCAATCCACTTTCAAGTCATCTTTCTAGAACATAAACCTCGATGTGTCACTCTCCTTAACTAACAAAGCTTTAAGTCTAACTTTCTGCCTCTTGCGCCCTGCACACCATACTCTAGCCACTCTCAACTCTGCTACACCAGCTCTTGCTTGTAGCATTCCTTCTGCCTGGAATGCCTTCCTCCTACATCTACCTGAGCAAGCCCCAACATCATTTAAGATGCTGTGCAAATATACTTTTTCTCCACCCAACATGGAGGTAGGTCTCTCCCTTCTCTGTCTCCTCCGGAGGAGGAGACAGAGAAGGGAGAGACCTGCTTTTATTACCCTTTTAAAAAAATCATGTTGTAATTGTCAGTTCTTGTCTGTCTTTCCAGTAAGCTCTTCAATTACCCATTCATCAAGTATTTATTAAGCACCCTCTGTGTCAGACGATCTTCTCCATACTGGGCATACAGCAGTGAGCAAAAACAAAGCTTCTGCTCTCCTAGAGCTCACAGCCTAGCACAGGAAATGGAAAGGCCATGTTAAGAACTAAGAAAGGACAGACATTCAGGGAAAAGTGTGATGCAAGCAGAAGGATCTGTAATCATGAAGGCCTCCTTGAAGACTTACTCACATTTTCATGCTCGATCACTAATCAGAGCCTAGCAAAAGTCCAATAAACACTGGGTGAATTATTGCTGAACTTACCGCCTAGTAAAGATATCCCTCCATTTCTCCTACAGTGGTTCCCCTCTGCCTAGAGGAAAAATACCCAACTACAGAAAGCTCTGTACTTCCCAGCGGAGGGCATCCTAACAAACTGGTCTTATAAGTCCTGCTCAAATACCACTCTTAAACAATCATTTCCATTTGTATCCTTATATAGCACCTAGTTTTTACTTCCTCTGTGGTATATATCCTATACTGCTTTGCATACAAATATTTGTGCATAGGTATTATCTTCCCTCAAATTCTTGAAAATGCAGATTACAACTTCTCCCCCCCCCCATCCAGTTCTATTCTCACATATCATCTAGCTCAAGACCTTGTATGTATGGATAGCCCTGAACAGAGTGACTGGATAGATTCTAACTAGATTAGGAAAATATTGAGAAAAGCTGCATCCTCACCAAAGGCTTTAGGAGTGTAGGGGAAGACAGTACATTTCTCCTATGAAGGCTTATTAGTAGCTGCCACAAAAAGGGTTTTCTTAATTATTTTTTATAATGCTATCTCATGGGTATCTTTATAATTTTTCCTGGCTGAGTAAGGAGGTTAGTCAAGTTCTCAAGGGAATTTTTGAAGCCTAACTTGATGTTTCAATTGCTGGGAAGTGTTAGGTGGGGACAGGGACCTGGTGTTAAGAGTAGGGGTAATTTCTGTGGCGGGCTGGGCCACACCCAGGCACTATCCACGTTTTCCGTTCTCACAAGGTGCGACTGCCTCCACCTTTACTTGAGCCTTTCTATCAAGTTTCTTTGCTCTCTTCCAAGAGCGAACAAACTAACCAAAAACAAACAAACAAACAAACAAAAAAAACGGAGGGTAGGGGAAGGAATACAGAATTTCGTTTTTCAGAAGACCAGAAAAACGTTATTAACAAATCCTCTCCCCGCGATGCAGGGGAGAGTGCCAAGAGTTAGGAAAACATAGAGAATAGTCGGTCCTTAAGCAGCAAGTCTGCGGCAATGACTCGCGCTTGAGCCAATCACAGTCACCAGATTTGAAAATCTACCATCATAAATCCCCTTCTAACTCACTGCAAACAGTCCCAGGAAGTGGAGACTAGGTAAAATCTGGAAAGGACAGTTTTCAAAGATTGTGAAGGGATTAGGAGAAGGAAAGGTAGAGCGATCTCCCCACGCCCCTCAATCCAGAAGCGCTTTAGTGAATCGCCACCCTGACTTCCCCCACCTTCTCCATGTGCCCCTTTAACTTCTCTCTACCCTCTCCATCTCCTCCCAACCCCTCAATCACTCCCTCTGTTACCTGCTCACTAAGTCTTGAGGCTTGGGTAAAACTGTGCAGCCGAAGTACCGGCCGGCAAGGAAGGGGTGCAGACAGAAGGCGCGGGCGCTGGGATACGGGTTCCACCTCTGGAGAAGCGCGCTCCGCCCTCCACGCGGCCTCAGAGCCCGGTTCCGATCGCAACCAGTAAGCCCCGCCCACTCCCTAGCTAGGCCCCGCCTGCTGGGCCAAGAGCTTTTTAGCCCTTGGCAGGAGCCGTACTCGTCCATCCGGCTTGGCCTGACTCTTTCGGCGCCGGCTGGAAATGCGCTTCGCAGCGCGCGGTAGGTGGGAGGACCTGGCACCTCCCCCGCCTAGCTTCTCGCCTCTGCAGTCAGACCCCTGGGGTGAATAAAGTGTCCCCTTCTGGGTCTCCAGTCTGCAGCAGTGCCCCTGCGTTAACGTTCTCTCGTGCTGCAGCTGTTGAAGCCGCGACTACTCCCGCGCCTCGGTGCGGGCAGAGCAACCTCTGCTCTCTGCGGACCTGGCTGGAGGGTGCGGGCGGACTCTCCAGGCCGCGTCTCGGCGCGTCCTTCCTCCTAGTTCTCCCCCCGCCCTCGCATCTCCCGGATCCCCCGCCCTCTCCTCGTTCTGCGCCTCCTCGCTGGCTGCGGGCTGACCGCTCCACACCGCCCCAGCGCCTAGCGTCTGGACAGCCTGCCAGAGGCACACACACCTACACCCGCTCCACCCGACCGCACCCCTGCCCAGCATGTCCGCGCTCGAGTGGTACGCCCACAAGTCCCTGGGCGACGGCATCTTCTGGATTCAGGAACGCTTCTATGAGTCGGGCAACCGCGCCAATATCTGGCTGGTGCGCGGTTCCGAGCAAGATGTGGTGATCGATACGGGCCTGGGGCTGCGCAGCCTCCCGGAGTACCTGTACTCCTCTGGGCTCTTGCAGGATCACGGGGCCAAAGAGGACGCGGCGTGCCGGCCACTGCTGGCCGTGGCCACCCACGTGCACTTCGACCACTCCGGAGGCCTCTACCAGTTCGACCGGGTGGCCGTGCATCATGCCGAGGCCGAGGCGCTGGCTCGCGGGGACAACTTTGAGACCGTGACCTGGCTGTCTGACAGCGAGGTGGTGCGGGCACCCAGCCCCGGCTGGAGGGCCAGGCAGTTCCGAGTGCAGGCGGTACAGCCCACCCTCATCCTGCAGGATGGTAATGGGCCCTCACGGGCGCGCGCTCTGTCTTTAAGGGAGGGGATTGGGAAAAACTGTTCGAGGGATGCATGCTGCAGACGTGCGTGGCTTTAAGCTGGCCCGTTTTGTCACATCGCAGAAACACCACTACTCTTTTCTCCCTTTCCTGGGTAGAAGCCCACTCGATGGGGGCCAAGGCCATCGCAGCCTTCCCTACCAGAGACCAGTTCTGGCACCGTGTGGCAACGCCAAGTACTGGAATTAAAGCCGGCCCCACCCCCTAGTCATTTTCCTATGCAAGATACAGTAGTAACACTACAGAGGCTTGTGACTAGGGATTACCCATTCTTTTCCCGAACAGCTGATTTCCAGACGCTTTTCTAGCGAAAAGACTTCTAAGTAATGACTCCTCACAGAGAGTTCATGACATGCTCTGTGCTTTTGAGGCCGGCTGACTTCATCCGGGATGTCAGTGGTCACTGCTGGGTATAAGCAATTCCCACCTGTAGGTTTAGAAAGCCATTAGAGAGCAGTGGTTCCAAATCTGCTCGTGCATCCTTATCTCCAGATAGGTTTCTGTTCTTGTTGTAGCCTCATTAGAGAAAAGCTTGATAGTGAACATAAAAAGAGTATGTGAGTCTTACAGTATGACAATATATGGTCTGGTTTAAAGCAAGGCCTGAAAAAAATAAGGAGGTATTTCCGGTGATGCTGAAGTATGTGAACTAATGCATGGATAGCCTTGGGCCTCTGGTTCTGTAAAAGGATGGGGATCAGAAAGAAATTAATGGAATAAGAGCCCTCTCAACCCCAGCACGTTGAATAATTGAGCTAATTAGCCATAATAGCATTATTTTTATATTCCTTTTTTTCCTTTTAGAATACTTTTGTTGATTTCATTTTATCTTCACAACAGGTTTGAAGTGAGATGGCTGACCCCTAATTAAATGGCTTGCCTAAAGTCCACAAAGCAAGATAGTGACAAAAGCTAGGACTGGTACCAAGACTGGGGAGATCAAAGCATGTAGATCATAAATCCTACCCCTTAAATACATTTTGATAATTCTGAGTAGGATATGAAACCCCTTCTCACATTTTTATCTTGAAACCATTTTAATTGCCAATTTTATTTATTAAAACATTCCTTCAAGAGGTAGAAAAATCTGTTGCACAATAAGGCTACTTTATGACTGACCAATATGACAAATATGAAATATTTTATAATAATCAGTTTATCATACAGATGAGATCTTGAACATTTGAAATATCAAAAAATAGAAAGCAAGATTCTGTACCTCACACCCCACTGAAAAAGTCTTTTCATTAAAATTTTCAATCCAAAGATTAAAAAAAAAGGCTTGTTAGGTAGTAGTCATTATCTGATAATTTGAGATGAAAGAAAAGTAGATATACAATATTCTTGTATTTCTTGATAAAATCGATACTTTTTAGAGGTACGATTTCCATGCAGTTGATGGGTATTCAGAGTTAAGTAGTTGTAGCACTGAGACCAAAAAATGTTTAAAATATATTAAACATTTAAATATATTAATTTGTCTGAATGAATAATAAATTACTTCTGATTTATTTACTTTTGCTCCTGTGCCAGCAATAGGAAATGAATGGTGAAAGAATGATAAGAATTTTATATTTTATAAGTAAAGAGCCCAAGCAGGCCTGAATATCATGCCTGAGATCACATACCCAGTTTGGAAAAGAGCTAGGACTAGAATCCAGGTTTCCTAAATCCTAGTTGATGGTAGTAATATTATAACATTTTGGAACTGCAGGGGGCCTGTAAGCCTTTGAAAGTGTGAAAAAAAAAAAAAAAAGCTTAATATTTACCAAACACTTAAAGCTGAGAATAGTGTGTTAAATCAAAAGGTGTTTTTCATTAGGAGCAGAATGCCTCACCTCTCAAGTAGTATCTAATTTCCTCTTTTCTCAGGAATATTAATTTCCTTTCTCTTCTGAATGGTGTGGCCTGCTGACTTGCTGTTATCATGATCCAGATGCCTAGAAGGAGATATAAAGTATTTATATGAAAAATTCATACAGTTACACACACACACATGAACAGCACATATCCAAACAGCATAAAGTTGTTGCTTTAATTAGAGCATAAGGAGACTGAAGTCATTGGTTTATTATA